>NW_026652281.1:145457702-145582450 GCF_009828535.3 Hylobates moloch
TGCTGGGATTACAGGCATGAGCCACCACACCCAGCCTGAGTGCTTTTTCATTTTTTGTTTTTTAATATTGATGCGCTGGAACAGAATTAAATCAGGGGCTCATTGTTGAATCTTTTCTCATTGGCTTGTATTTTCATTATGGAAAAGCAAAATTTAAACTATTTGGATACTTTTTAAAATATATTTTAGCTTACTTTGAAAAACTAATTTACTTCTCCATTCTGTCTTTTTGGGGAACTTGGGATATGCCTAGCACTAGTGCTGTCCTAGGTACAAAAGTCATGATTCCTGCAGTTTATAAGACCTTTGAGTGTTTGTCATGGACCCAGTTCCCGGGTATGACTTGCCAATCTGGACATCTGTGTATTCCATTCCACTGGTAAGTTTCTCCTTTGTGGACCTGCCTTAGTTCCATCATTTCAGTCTTCCCAGGGAGGGTTCTCAGGGCCGGTTCTTTGGTCATTTCCAGTTTGCTGTGGGGTGTGTAGAGAGCATTGAGCTTCCAGAGTGAACAGTTTTGTGGCCTGCAGTTTTGTGGCCTGGAATAGGGCTGTATGCTTTGTATCCCTGGAAGTCTTTGTTAGGCTGGCTTTGTAAGCAATAGGCTCAGGGACTTTGCTTCAGGAGGTAAAAAGTAAGACCAAAAACGCCCCCAAAGCTTTCCTCTTAGAGGAGGAGGAGATGGCCACAAGCCTTCTGCTATGTTCATTCAGCAGATATTAGGGAGCCTCAACTCTGCCAGGGCCTGTGTTTGGTCATAGTAAGACAACGGTGAACTCTGCAGGGGTGACTCTGTTGGAGTGGGAGAGACAGACAGTCAACATATCAACACACAAATACAGTGACAGAAAGTAATTGGGGGAGGGTAGCACTCAGTCAGGCCTGCCCAGGAAGGCCTATAAAAAACAGCATTTCAGGCTGGGCGTGGTGGCTCACGCCTGTAATCCCAGCACTTTGGGAGGCCGAGGTGGGCGGATCACCTGAGGTCAGGAGTTTGAGACCAGCAGGGCCAACATGTTGAAACCCCGTCTCCACTAAAAATACAAAAATTAGCCAGGCATGGTGGTGGGAGCCTGGAATCCCAGCTACTCAGAAGGCTGAGGCAGGAGAATCGCTTGAACCCGGGAGATAGAGGTTGCAGTGAGCTAAGATTGTGCCACTGCACCCCAGCCTGGGTGACAAGAGCGAGACTCCATCTCAAAAAAAAAAAAAAAAAAAAAAAGCAAAAACAAAAAAACAGCATTTCAACTGAGAGCCAGCCATGCAAAAAGTGGACAGGTGTGTAGACAAGGACAGGTAACAGTGTCCCAGGCAGGGAGACCTGCGAGAGCAAAAGGCTTTGAGGTGGGAATGAGGTTACTGCATTCTGAGTATTGAGAAAGATGAAGCTGGAGGGGCAGGCCAGGGGCAAGGAGTTCTATTCCATCTTGTTGTGGTGGTAAGACTTTGAAGGGGTTGGAGCAACGGAGTGACAAGACTGGATTAATGTGTTGTTGTTGTTGTTGTTTTTATTATGGGGGTGGGCAGGGGAGTGAACAGGAAGGAGTGTAGGTAGAAAAGCTGAGAAAATAAACAGCTGGAGAAGTGAGGAAAGGGTGCTGCAAAGTGGGGAGAGAAGGAGAGAGGCAGAGAGGGAAGGAACAAGAGAGAGAGAGAGAGACGGGGAGCCAGAGAGACCGAGAGAGATATCAGTAATTCTCTTGGGGGCTGTGATGAGAACAAGCTATTGTGATTTAGGGGCTTCTGGAAAGCCCCAGGTGAAGGTCCAGTCTGTGGCCTGTGAATGCTCAGAGCATGGGGATCAGTTCTCTCATCCAGGTAGGACATGGAGAGTGAGCAGCAAGGGAAGGATCTTGGTTCATTGTCTGGTGCTCTACCCAATTCATGGCAGAATCCTGCTACATGATTTCTGCCGACTAGATTCATTACGTCGCTGAAGAGCGGGTTTATTGTAAGGCTTCATTCTGGAGAGAAAGTAGCAGGAAGCAAAGGAATGCACACTTCTTGAGCCCTGTTCAGTGCCAGGGAACATGCCGATGCAGCCGGAGGCCCATGGAGGCAAGGTGTCTGGCCCAAGCTCTCACGGCTGCGAACCTGGGTCCCTGGGGTTCCAAAGCCTTTGCCCACTCCCCTGGCCTCCAGACTCCTGTGTGTTGGTATCCATAGGAAAAAAGCTGTCGTACATTGGTGTCAGGCAAGAGTCTTCCAAGTCAGCTGAGCTGGGAGAATTCCCCGGCCCACACCTTGCTCTGATCTGGGAATCGAATGTGATAATGGAGTCAACCTTGTCTCTCAAATCACTAAAACCTGTAGACAATCCACAAGGATCCTTTCTACCTTCAGTGTCATCTTCTTCCCCCAGGACTTTCGAGTAGAGCTATCCAAGGGCTGCAGAACGCACATGCCAGAGAGAGCTGGCTTCTTCATGATGGTGATTATACTAATTAAAATGAAACAGGAGTAGGAGACAGAGGCCTTGTTTGCTACTCAGTGGGTTATGCATTCCCAGGGGAAGGGAATTGGCTCTTGTCGCACTTCTCCAGTTACCAGCTGGGAATAAGGGAAGCCCATGGAGACGGTTCCTGGTGGAGGAGATGGAGCAGTGGGCCAAGGCTCAGGTGGCTCATGTCTAATAATCCTGGCCCTTCCCAGGGCCCTGGGAGCCCTGTCAGTTGTGGAAAGTCTCTGAGAGTCATCTGTAAAACAGGGAAATAATCATGATGGTCATGATGCCACTGTTGTGATGGTTATTTGAGTATCCAGTAAGGTCAAGAATCCAAAAGCACCTTGAGGACCTTAAATGTTTCTTCAGTCACGAGTTTCTGTTTGTTGGGACAAGCAAAATTTGGAAAGTAGAGGGCCTAGCTGTGAACCCTGCTGGGAATTCCAATGAGGTCTTTCTTTCTTTGTTCTTTTGTGAGTTCATTTATTCATTCAGTGAACATTCATTTGGTGCCCACTCATAAGATGCTGAGGTTACAACTATTAATAAGATATTAAGATACTGTCTTTTTCTTCCGCTTTCTTACACACACATGTGCACACACACATGCACACACAGTTCTTGGGCCAATTGGAAATTCATGCATTCTCCCCGGCACTGGAGCTCAAAGCGTCTGCCAACCTGTGGGTTTCTTTTCCGTGTGGTTCACCATCTGGAGTGGCAACCTGCCTTCTGTGTGTGTGTGTGCGTGTGTGTGTGTGTGCACGTGCACGTGCATGCATGCCAGGGTATTGTGTTCCCTTTCTGTGCTTGAGCGGCTGAATGGACAAGAGAAGAGCAAAGGCAAAGAGGACAATGCCCAGAAGTCATCCTAGCAGTATGAATGAATAATTCATATTGTATCTGCCTCTTTCTAGGGCTTCCCAAAATAGCTGTTTTAATTGCTTATTTGTTTCACTGCTGACTTTAATCCAGCCGCCTTCAGCTCAGAACACTTCGGTGTTTCATGTTGACTTGCAGGTAGGGCTTCCCTTCAGGGAATAACATTCTATTTATTTTTTTCTTTAAAAAGAAATGATGGGAGAAAAATAAATCCATAAAGCAAGTCATACTTTTCAGAGGTGAAAACCGTTTCTTTTCAACTCTTGTGCAGAGCTCCTTTGTAATCAGTTACTGTAGGCCTCTGTGGTTCTAAAAACCAAAGAAATAGCAGTCGAGTTGCAGACAAGGCTAGCTTCTGGCTAGATCAGTCTGCTCACTGTGATGTGTTCACTTGGGAATCTGAGTGTGCAAACACTTTGGAATCCACAGACTTGGGATCCTTGCATATGGTGGGCCATGCTGGCTTGTGGTTTTCCAGACATGTCAGCTGCAGCATCTGGAACAGGTCTCAGGAAGGTCCTGTCTCTCTTGGTGGGTGACCTGGGGAAACAGTGTCCTGTCTCCCTGGGGCCCTGGTAGGACACCTTTGGTAGGCAATGTACAGCTTAGTTTAGAAAAGTCTTCATACAGTGGTCCTGGAGGGATGACTTATTGTATACAATAAAGAGATGTCAGGAGGTGTGTTCAGAGAATGAATGAGGATGGGCAAGGAGAGCTCAGTGAGTGTCAGGGAACCTGAGTGTCCAGAAGGATCCACTCCTCTGGCTGCATGACCCCGAACACATCCTTGAGACACAGTCATGGAAACTCAGTGCTGAAAGGTCCTTTAGCCATTACTTTGTCACCTCATGGTAGGGATGGGAAAACAGCAGCCCAAGGGCTGGGAAGGTGCCCACAGTCACTCAGTAGTATAGCTGAGGATTAATACCAGTTGGATTTGCCTCTCAACTAGCTGAGTGTCCTTGGATGAACCAGTTAACCTCTCTGTGCCTCAGTTTCTACATCTATATAATGGAGCTAATAATACTATGTATAAGATTGTTTTAAATAAGTTAATATGTTGCTTTGAATTGACGATTTTCTTTTTTCTTACAACTTTATTGAGGAATTTTTGAAGTCTACTAAATGGTATGTGTTTAAACAATTTTATGAGCTTTGACACACACACACACACACACACATATATATGTATACATATATATGCGGAACACATGTATACATACACATGTAGGAACTCCTCATCATAATCAGTATAACAAACCTTCTTATCTCCAAAACTTTTCTTGTGCCCTTCTGTAATCCTCTCCCTCTAACCCTCCTCCCCAGGCAACCACTGACCTGCTTTCTGCCCCTGTAATTAATTTGTTTTTTCTAGAATTTTATATAAATGGAATCACACAGTATATGGTTTTTGTTGTTGTTGTTGTTGTTGGGGTGTGTGTGTGTGTGTGTGTGTGTGTGTGTGTATGTTTGAGATAGACTCTCACTCTGTCACCTAGGCTGGAGGGCAGTGGCACGATCTGGGTTCACTGCAACCTCTACTTCCTCAGCTCAAAGGATCCTCTCACCTCCACCTCCCAAGTAGCTGGGACTGCAGGTATGCGCCACCATGTCTGGCTAGTTTTTTTGTATTGGAGAGACGGGGTTCCACCATGTTGCCCAGGCTAGTCTTGAACTCCTGAGCTCAAGTGATCCACCCACCTCAGCGTCCCCAAGTGCTGGGATTAGAGGCGTGAGCCACCATGTCTGGCCTATACACTATAGAGTTTTTTACCTAATATGTGTCTGAAATTAATCTTCATTACTGCATATTTTAATAGTTTATTCCTTTTTATTGCTGAGTAGTATTCTGTTGTTTGGCTGTACCACAGTTGTCTATCCATTTACCTATTGATGGACATATGGATTGTTTCTAACTCGGGGTTTTTATAAATAAAGATAATATTTATTTTAAGAAGCACCATTATTGTATGTGCCATAAGAAAGGGAAATTGTGCCAATTAAACTATGTCCCAATGTTTTATGTAATTAGAATGTTTATTTTATATTTGTTGAAATAAATCTTTCAAACTTAGTTTTTTTTGTTTTTTATTTTTTAGCTCACATATCACTTTTATGTGTACAAAAAATCCACAAAGGAATACATGAGCAAAATAAAGCTCTGGTGCTCCTGCAGTGTCTTCCCATTCAGAATCCAGTTCTTTGGAGTAGCTTTTTAGCTGAGTTATTAATGTCTGTGCTTTTAATATTGTCCTGTGTGCCCTTAAGAGTGTTAGTCATGCAGCCTTGTTATAAGGACCCACAAAAAGTGACTCAAAGCTTGACAGTTCTGTAGAGGTAGCCAGCTTCGGACTCCTGCTTTGGGAATGTTGCTAAACAAGTCTGTTGACAACCTTCTCCACACCTTTCCACAACCATTTGGTTCCTAGCGGTTAAAAGTGCTTACAACTTTATTGAGGAATTTTTGAATTCCTCAATGTCTTGTCTGTGGGATTTTTATCCCAAGCCTGTGGCACCCATTCCACCAGTGGCAGTGCTGATGCCTTTGATATATGTGCACACACAGGCAGTGACAGCTCCATCAGGACTGCAGCCTAGCTGATAGAAGTTGTAAGATGTCAGTAGTAGTAGCATACATCAGTTTCAGAAAATGCTGAATGTGTTTAAAAATGTGCATCTGTTGGTGAAATAGGGTCTATGTAACGGACATTGGACAGTGCCTGGCACTTTGCAAATACTCAATGAAATTTTGCTTTTATTATTATTATTGCTATTACTATTAGGCTTCAGTTTCCTGTTGGTGAAATTGGGGTGATGGTACCTGCCTCACAGAAATATTGTTAGAATAAAGAAAGCAATCTATTTTACATGGAGCATATGGTCCCGTGCCTAGTGCTTCACTGGCCTTAAGTGGAAGCTGCCCTGACCTTTGGGACAGTTTGGCCAGATATTAGACTAAAGCTGCAGAGGGTGCCTTAGGGGTGTTATATTCCAGCTTCCTCATTTTGCAGGTGGGAAAGATCAAGAGAGAGGGTTAAGGTTCAGCAACAGGAATGCCTTGCCCAAGGGCATCGTCAGGCTTCAAACCCAGATCTCATCATTCTTCTTCCAGTGCTCTGTCTAAACCATGCGGTCTTGGGAGGGGCCCTAAGTCAGACAGGATCTCAGAAAAGTCTTCACGGTCAATTCCATTTCTAGAAGGACCAGCTCCTCAAGCTGTGTGGCAAGGGTCAGAGCTCAAGGAGCAGAAGATTCTGGAATGGCCAAATTCCAGGGCAGGGTGAGCTGCTGCCTCTGCAGTTACTGCTGACGAGGCTTCTAGACAGCCCAGCACCTGGGAAGAGCCCTTGGGAACCCTGCTCATGAGGCTGGAAGGAATAAGGCTGGGAGTTGCGTGTCCCCAGAGTCCTAAATACAGAAAGGAGTAGGGCTGCAGGTATGCCTGGGGTTGTGTGCCAGGTGCCGTGTTGAGTCTTCTCCGTGCACTAATGAATGCAAGAACCTGGGAAGCAGGTTTTCTTGTCTGCTGTGTACCTGCAGGAAAACTGAGGCTCAGAGCTGGGGGAAGGAATGGACTGAGATTACGCAGCTAGGAAGGATGGAACTGGGAGTCCTCTCTGGTTCTGTTGGCTTTTTCTTTAGGGCACAGAGCTTCCATAGCCTAACTCCTAATTCAGGAATGAGGATGAAGCTGGGGTTGAGCTGGGTGAGGAGCAAACAGATATTCCAGGGTCTTCATTCTGTCATGGTGTGGGGCTTTTAGGAAATTACCTTCCAAGTAAGTAATGAGAAAAATGAAGCGCCCACCTCCCAACGTCGTCTCTCCATGAATGGGAGCTTCATAGTTCTCCATCTTGGTTCCTACCCAATGCTCATTCTCGTTTGGTATAATAGGGTTAGTTAGCCTGGGAAAATGCTATCAATACCTATTTCTTGGAGGCTGTTCAGATGCTTATTGAATTTCACATGGAGCCAAGCCCAGCACCAAGCTGATTTGATCTCCTGGCATTATGTGATGCAGGGCTGGAGTTGGTCCCCAGGTCCCCTGGGTCCTTGGGTGGCTCCAGGCAAGTCTTTTCTGTCTGTCCCTCGGTTTCCTCATTGGTAAAGAAAGGGAGTTGATTTGTTGGGTTTCTTTTAATTTTAACATTCTCTACGTTGGGGGCCTCATTTGGACAGCAGTGTGAAAAATAAATCACTGGGTGGGGTGGCTCACGCCTGTAATCCCAGCACTTTGGGAGGCTGAAGCAGGTGGATCACATGAGGTCAGGAGTTCGAGACCAGCCTGGCCAACATGGTGAAACCCCATCTCTACTAAAAATAGAAAAAATTAGCCGGGCGTGGTGGCAGGCGCCTGTGGTCCCAGCTACTTGGGAGGCTGAGTCAGGAGAATCACTTGAACCCGGGAGGCAGAGGTTGCAGTGAGCCTAGACCATGCCAGTGTTCTCCAGCCTGGGCAGCAAGAGTGAAACTCCATCTCAAAAAATAAGTAAATAAATAAATGAAAAACGAATCACTCACATTTATCAAGCACTCACTGTGTACTCGTGCCGTTTCATGCATTGTCTCATGTAAGCTTCAAGGAGCACTGTGGGGCAGGTCTGAATGGTACCTGCCTGAAAGGGCTGTTGTGAAGGCCAGCTGAGTAAATATATAAATACATAAACTGCTTGGAACAGTTGCTGGTACATAGTGAGTGCTCAGTATATGTGTTTTTATTTTTCCTGTTTTGCAAATGTGAAAACTGAGCTACAGAGAGTTTACATATCTTGTCCAAGGACACACAGCTAGAAAATGACAGAGCCTGGATTCAAAGCCAGCGAGTCTGGCTCCAGAGCCCTCTGCTCTTAACCAAGAGGCAGGAGTGACACATTAGAAAGCATTGGGGACAAAGTGCATCCAGACAGTGCCTGTCCCCAAAGGCGTGCTAAGTCCGTTTTTAAAATGTAGCACTGTAGTAGATCAACAAACGTATCTCCGGGCTGAATTTGGCCCTCAGGTTGTCAGTTGGCTTTACCTACTCTAATCCATGATTTGGTTCTCAGAACAGAAATCTTAAACCCAACAGGCGGCACACAGAGGGGATTAGCAGCCCAGATTCACCCCGTGTAAGTGAGTGGGAACAGATAAGCACAGAGACTCAAGATGGAGGTGAAGGAAGGAGATGGGCCCAAAGGGCACAGGTGTGTGATCTCACCAACCCAGCAGGGCAGATGGAAGACAGAATCCAAGATTTGGCAGCGGGGAGGTGAGCCACTGGTTTGTGGGGGCCTAGTCTGAAGGTAGGGAGGGTTTGGGGTGGAGGAACCGTCTGGAATCTCCCCTCCAGCTCTCCCTCCTCTTCTTTTTTCTGTAAAAGAATTTTAGAATGAGAATAACTAGGCCAAGAAAACTTCTGGGTAAGCCAGCCCAAACAGAGCAGGGAAGCAAGGACATCTAAGGGTGGAAAAGCCAGAATTTTGAGACAGGTGTTCTGAGAGTAGAGAACAAGAGGAAGGGAAGGGTTTAAGAGAAGAAGAACTTGGGAATTCCAGGTATAAATGCCTCCTCCTTCAGAGAGCAGATTTTGAGAACCAAATCCAATTCAGCTACCATCTCCTACCTTCTCCCATTTAACTTTCTAAAAAGAGAGAGGAAGCCAGGTGTGGTGGCTCGCACCTGTAATCCCAGCACTTTGGGAGGCCGAGACAGGAGGATCATTTGAGGTCAGGAGTTTGAGACCAGACTGACCAACATGGGGAAATCCCACCTCTACTAAAAGTACAAAAATTAGCCTGGCATGGTGGTGGGCACCTGTAGTCCCAGCTACTCAGGAGGCTGAGGCAGGAAAATCACTTGAACCCTGGGAGGTGGAGATTGCAGTGAGCTGAGATTACGCCACTGCACTCCAGCCTGGGTGACAGAGTGAGACTCCGTCTCAAAAAAAAAAAAAAAAAAAAAAAAGGTGGTTTAAGCAGTCCCAGCTCCTCCAGGAAGGGAGGTGGTAGAGTACAGTGCAAGGTTTATTAGCTGTGCGAGCCAGGACAATTATTTTGCTTCAGTTTCCCCATCATGAAAATAGGGGTATAAAACCTAACTCATCCTAACGGCCAATGTAGATTGAGCCCTGAATGCCATGTGGTCAGCACAGCCCATTTTAATGCAGCGGTGACTTTGAGCACCCCCATCTTACGGATGAGGAAACAAAGCCACACAGGTTAGAGTTCATGCCCAAGGGGACAGAGCTAATGAGTGACAGTGCCTGCATTGGGACCCAGATGGCTGACTCCAGACCTGTGAGTTTTTAACCACCACCGTGTATCTCTTAGGGTGAAGACTGATAATGGTGGGTGTGGTGATGGTGGTGATGATAGCTCATGTGTTAAGGATTTGAGATGAAGGGTGACGTGATTCTTCACAATGCACAGAACTCTCTGATTATGTTTACAACCCACATTTATCAAGGGCTTGTCTTGTGCCAGTCCTGGCACTAGATACTATATAGGTTATCTCATTTAATCCCCACAACACCCTTATGAGAGTGGGCCTTCCCGTGTAAGTTTCACAGAGAAGAAAACTCCTCTCAAGCAGGTTACATAACCCACCCACAGTTCTGGAAGAGGTGGAGCCTGGGTTTCAGCCTCGCATCCCATTCCTGAGCCTTTGCGGGTAACATCTACCCTGCCTCTTCCTTAACCATGGAGCTGACCACTGCTCTTTCCTCCTCCCCTCCCCAGCCCTCCCTGACTACACCCCATTGCTGCATTCTCTCCCTGCCCATGGCCCGTTGGCCTTTCACGTCTATACTGCTGACCTAGCGCCTTATTAAATATCCCTGAATCCTCTAATTACCTGTGGCTCAGGCCGCGGGTAGTGTTACAGCCACATACACTCCCATGGAATGTTGTGGGGATGACTCCCTGCCTGTTTGGAGTGTGAGTCTTGTTCCCTGGCCAGACCCTCTGCCCCTGGAGGCAGAAACATGGCTTCTTCAAGTGTCTGAGCCCTCGTAGTGCCTAGCATGGGCCTGGAGTGCCATACCCACTTGATAAATGCTTGTTGCTTGGTGGATCGACTGAAATGAGGGTGGAAGGATGAGAGTGGAGGGTGAGGCAGAGAGTGTTTCTGGGTCACCCTCCAGCTCAACACAAGGGCAGTGCTCAGAGGAATAATCCAAAGTGCATACCCAGACCCCAGAGCCCCCAGAGCTGACCTCCGCCTCCACTTCACCTGAATAGCATGGATCTCTCTGAAATGGCCCTGTTGATTTGCTTCTGCCCGGGGTGCATCTCGCCCTCTAGACTGTAAGGGCAGGGCCCTATCTGTCTCTTTCCTCTGTAGCTGGTGTTAACGAAGGCTCTGCTGTGTGTCATGTGCTCAGCTCTCCTAACAAACTTGAGAGATGGTTATTTTTATCATCCCCAGATTTGTTAGACAATGAATAAAAGCGTCTGAACCAAACTGAGTTAAAGGAAGGACTTCAAACGTTGCCTTTCTTCCTGTTCACTCTGGCCTCCCCAGAGCTAAAGGTGAAGGGACTGCTTACAAATGGTGTTCTGCAGCAGCCCCAGGTGAAGGAGCATTATCAGGAATTGTGCAACCTTAGCTATGGGAACTATGTGTGTGAAACAGCCCGGGGCGGGAAGAACCAGCCTGGTCATTGTGCCTGGGCTGGGGAGGAGAGGTTCGGCTGAAAGTTTGGACAGTTCTTGGCTTGGAGTCTGGAGGGCCCTTTAGAAAGTGATCCCGCCCAGCCAGCCCTCAGAGAGAGCAGGCCAGCATCCTGCTGGACGGTAATAAAGAGGTTACTGTGGGAAGCTGGGGCTTGCTCGGGAAACACTAGGAACATGAAAGATAGGGTATGCATTCTTCAGTCCCGAGAGAATCACCACCCAGTATTAGACTTGGCAGAAGGCTTTCCTCTCCTCCTCTGAGCCGCCTCCTTAGAAAAGGCACATTGTCAGAATACCGAATGCCCACCGTGGTCTCCTGTCCCCACAGCCTGTAGGAAAGTAACTACCAGTTACCCACTGGTGGTTGCCCCTGAGAGGAGGATAAGGGAGGCTTCCAGCCCCCAGGGTGGCTCTCCCCAACAGGTGTGCCTGTGTGCTGTTTGTAGGGTGTTCCTGGCAGAACCTACCTGTCTCCACGGCGACACATCCGGCCATTTTTCCAGGAGGGCCTGTTGAGAAACATTCAGGAATGTTTGTGCTCCTTTAGAGATTTGTAATTAAGAAGAGGCAGAACTCGTTCTTGTCTGGCACCCTCCCCTCTTGCCCCTCCAGCATCTGGGTCATTTGATTTCACAATTGGGGTTTTCGGCAGACCGAGTTGTGGGGGCTGGAAGCAGGGACCGACTGAACCAGGCTGGATGGTGGTGAATTGCTTCACCCAAGGGTGGGGGCTGGGAGTTCCAGGCAGGCCCCAAAGTCCTGGCCACATCTGAAAGCAGACATTTCTTCCCAGGTTGCATCCTTAGCACTTGCCCAAGGTGAAACATTTCAGGCCAGAGGAGCACCCACAATTCCCGGGAGAGTGGGGGTGGCTGGTTTAAATGGACAATTCCTCTCCTTAACTGGCAGGAAGAGTGAGTGTGTGCATGTATATATGTGTGAGTGTATCTGTTTAAATCTTTGTGCAGCCAAAAACACATCTCTTCATCCTGAATGACACATCTCTACACACTGAATAATTCATCTCCCTCTTGGCATTTGTTCCGGAGAGAATCTTGCTGTCCAGATTTCTTGTAAGTTGCATAGCCTTCCATAGGCGCTTCCTTGTTTCCCATGGAAGAGCTCTGGGAGTCAGGATATCAGTCAGTCAGCCCTGTGGCATTTCCCCTGTGACTGCATCAAAGGGGAATGAGAATATCAAACCCAAAGTGTTTCTCTCTCCTTTGCCCTCTCTTTCTAGCTTTGGGTCCTCTTGCCTCCCTCTGCTTTATTTCTCTTGGGCACAGTGTCTATGTTCACTGCAAGTGGAATCAGCATTGTGCCCTGGTAGGGTATCCACATGTCTGTCACATTACTGATGCTTGGAGCGAACAAATGTATTTAGCTCTGACGTCTCAATGTGTAAGTCTGGAACAATCAGTGGAGTTAACGGTTTTCCAGATAGTGACACATTTTCGGTGTTTCAGTCCCGTCCTCCTAACCCCATCTCCATCCTCACACCCAGCAAGCTCAGTAAATCATTTGTATTGATGACTTTGAAACAATTTTTTTGTTTGTTTGTTTTTTTGAGATGGACTCTTGCTCTGGAGTGCAGTGGTGTGATCTCAGCTCACTGCAGCCTCTGCCTCCCAGGTTCAAGCGATTCTCCTGGCTCAACCTCCAGAGTAGCCGGGATTACAAGTGCCTGCCACCATGCCCAGCTAATTTTTGTATTTTTAGTAGAGACGGAGTTTCACCATGTTTGCCAGGCTGGTCTTGAACTCCTGACCTCCGGTGATCCACCCGCCTCAGCCTCCCAAATGCTGGGATTACAGGCATGAGCCACTGCACCCAGCCGACTTTGAAACACTTAATTGCCTTTTTATTAAACAGCCATGGATTTCCCAGGTCTATTGAATATCCTTGCACCGACACATAGATAACTGAAGGTCCCGAATATGCTAAAGCCCCCATGCCTTTTGCCTGCTTCAGATGTCCCTCTTGTCTCGTTTCACCGTCTGTACCTCTAGCATAGCTTGCTCTGTGTTCCAGATTGTTCTGAGACTCACTTCATCTTGTTAATTTTTATTAGCAGAGCTCGAGTTTTGGAATCTGGCAGTGGAACTTCAGGTTATACCTGTGGTGTTTACTAACTGTGTGATGTCAAGCATGCTTTCTTATTTGCAAAACAGAGTAAGAGCACCTGCTACCTGGAAAGGGAATGTCACATACACAGCTTGCTTTCTAGGCCTAGAGTTAGCCATTATTCAACATTTTGGTTATGATTAATATATGAACACAACAAATAAATTAGTTAAAAAAAAAAAAGAAAGAGAAGAAATAAAATTACACTGAAATCCCTATATTCAGATAGCATTTCACTGTGTATCTTTCCAGTTTCTTTACTAACACACACACATACTCTTTAGGCAAAATATCATACTGTAACAGTATCTTGTAGCTTTTATCTTTAAACAGTGTTGTTTTTCTCAGAGTATACTGAGAGCATCTTTCATGTTAGCAAAATAAAGAACACTTCTTTTTTTTTTTTTTTTTTTTTTTTGTGACGGAGTTTTGTTCTTGTTACCCAGGCTGGAGTGCAATGGCACAATCTTGGCTCACCGCAACCTCCACCTCTCAGGTTCAAGTGCTTCTCCTGCCTCAGCCTCCCAAGTAGCTGGGATTACAGGCATGAGCCGCCACACCCGGCCAGAACACTTCATCTTTTTTGGTTGTTCCTACATATTCATTACATTATTCACCCATTGCACAAATATTTATTGAGCACCAATTGTGCCAGACACAGGATTCTGTAGCTTGGATGCACCACTGATTAAAATCACTTAATTAATCTCCAAGGAGGAATTTTGAAAAGTGATGATCCATACGCAGAAACAGGGGAGCTGTTGGGAAGGGGACGTATCTCCTTGGTTTTCTGGGTTGCAAACTGTCTATATAAGATTCATACCTCTGCTGGTAGGTGGGACTTCTCTGGGCACAGTGCAGGTGGAGGAATTAGCCAGAAAGAATGATCTCTCTGGTGGCCTGACCATGCCTGTTTCCCCACAGGTTGACCCGTCATCAGCCATGGAGTCACTCCCCATGGAAGGCATACCTGTGTGTGGAGCTTTCCTTCAGAGCCCCTTTCAAGGCTTTGTTAGATGAGGTGATGTTAGATGAGGCTTTGCTCTTGGTTGCTGGTCTTCATTCTCCATAAGGAAGAGGGAACAAACCACTTAAAGAACTCTGAGCAAGACACTGAGAGAAGTGGCCTTTTGTTTCTGACATCTGTCAGGGCGTGGGGGGCAGTGGCGGGTGGCCTGGAGATGGCTTTGGGGAAACTTCATCCAGGTCGTTTGGAGCAGATGCTCCTGAACCGAGTGCATCCTGAGCTGAGGAAAGTCCCCATCACCTGTGTCTACCCCATTTTCCCTCCTTCTACTCCAAAATGGTGGTTTGTATTTTCCCATGGGGCTTAGGAGATGCACTGAAGGTGTCAGCTTTCAAGAGAATCTGGTAGCTCCCCGCAGGGGCCCTAGAGACCAGCCATCTTGCTTGAAATCCCAGCTTTGTCTTTGACATTGAGAATGTTATTTAGTCTTTCTTAGCCTCAGTTTCTCCTTCTGGTAAATGGAGGTAAGGATAACTAATGATTTTTGAGTGCCCATTCACCCCGGCACCTGTACTAAAAGTACTCACAAACATGGCCTTATTTAACCCACCCAACAAATGGAGAGTTAGTACTGTCCTCGTTATACAGATAAGAATACTGAAGCGCAGAGAAGTAAAATAAGTTGCCTAACTCACACAGCCAGTAAGTGATGCTTACTGAACCCTTATTTGTTTTGTTGTTGTTGTTGTTGGTGGTGGTGGTGGTGGTGGTGTTTTACAGGCAGGGTCTTGCTCTGTTGCCCAGCTTGTAATGCAGTGGTGCCATCACAGCTAACTGCCGCCTCCAACTACTGGGCCCAAGCAGTTCTTCCACCTCAGCCTCCCAAGTAGCTGGGACTATAGGTGCACACCACTATACCCGGCTAATTTAGCACATAGTGTGTTGCATATCACATACCTCTGGCCTCATCCTCATGGAACCAGCAGCCTTCCACAGTGCAGCAGTAAATTACTATCAGAAGCTTTTGGGTATTCATTCATTCAACCAAAAGATATTTTTCATAGCCTGCCAGACCCTGGGTATATAGTGGTACGTGAACACACCAGGTCCTATCCAGCTGGGGCTCTTTCAGCATCCCTTTCTTCATGCATTTTTCTTTTTTTTTTTTTTTTTTTGAGACAGAGTCTCGCTCTGTCGCCCAGGCTGGAGTGCAGTGGCGTGATCTCGGCTCACTGCAAGCTCCGCCTCCCAGGTTCACGCCATTCTCCTGCCTCAGCCTCTCCGAGTTGCTGGGACTACAGGCGCCCACCACCACGCCCAGCTAATTTTTTGTATTTTTTAGTAGAGACGGGGTTTCACCGTGGTCTTGATCTCCTGACCTCGTGATCCGCCTGCCTCGGCCTCCCAAAGTGCTGGGATTACAAGCGTGGGCCACCACACCCGGCCTACATTTTTCTTTAAGTTGGATTTGGAGTGGGTTTTAGAGGGCAGGAGAGTGTAAGCCTCATCTTTTTTTTTTTTTTTTTTTTTTTTGGTTTTTCCTATGTATTCATTACATTATTCACTCATTGTGCAATTTTATTTTATTTTTATTTTTATTTTTATTTTTTTTGAGACAGAGTTTCACATTGTCACCCAGGCTGGAGTGCAGTAGTGCGATCTCGGCTCACTGCACCCTCCACTTCCCAGGTTCAAGCAATTCTCCTGCCTCAGCCTCCCGAGTAGCTGGGATTACAGGCACCAGCCACCATGCCCAGCTAATTTTTGCATTTTTAGTAGAGACAGAGTTTCACCACATTGACCAGGCTGGTCTCAAACTCCTGACCTCAAGTGATCCACCCACCTCAGCCTCCCAAAGTGCTGGGATTATAGGCATGAATCACTGCGCTGGGCCCCATTGTACAAATATTTATTGATCTCCAATTGTGCTGGACACAGGATTCTGTAGCTTGGTTGCACCGTTGATTAAAATCATTAATCCCCAAGAAGGAATTTAAAAGGTGATGATCCATATGCAGCAGCAGGGGAGCTGTTGGGAGGGGACATATCTAGCAAGACTCTTCCTTGGAAGGAAGCCCTTGATGAGAAATCCTAGACCCCCGCCCAGCCATCTCCCGTCCTATCCCATTGTACTTCACTTTGCCAATCTATGGAAAGAATCTGAAGCAGAGCCTTCTGGGCTTCCAGAATTGGGATCGGGTAGGAAGCAGACAGGAGAAGGAGATTGTAGAATATGTATTTTAGGCAGAGGCAGCGATGGGAAGAAACCAAAGTGACTGTCTGGAGGGGCCACCCAGGCTGAATCTCATATACCCAGATTCCCAGCTTCCCATACTCTGGTTTAAATACTTGACAAATCGTTTGTGATAGTTTTCCAGCACTGACAAGCCTTTGTTGGTTTAGTTGAGTGATTTGTTTATTTGATTTAGCCACTGAGACTTGGTGATTAGTACTACTTCACTCCCCACAAGATGGGGACACAGAGAGCGGTTATTGCTAAAAGATCGGTTTGGCCTGGATTGTCTAAGGAAGCGCTGTTGTGGGTGCAAGCATTTGGGAATCAGCTCAAGAGGAAAATAAATACTGCTCATTGGCCAAACTCACAGGGATGGAACATCTGCTATTCTTGATGTTGCGGCAAGTCAGCCTTCCAAAGGGCAAGTGAGCATGACAGGCATGAGACAGAGCCAGGATAAGGATTGGAGGTGGGATGGCTGAGTGAGTTGCAGGTGGAGAAGCCAAGGAGGGCTGGAGGCCAAGTCAAGAAGCAAGACTTGACCTTAGACCCTTTGCCTGCAAACCCTCAATCAGAGTTGCAGAAACAGAGGCCCAAAGAAGGAAGGTGACTTGCTCCAGTCACTTCTGAAGGAGTGGCAAAGTTGGGACCAGAACACAGATTCCCTGCCACCCCCCCGCCCCCCCCGCCACAGGGTGATCTTATCCTGCTGCTGCAGCTATGTGTTCACCTTCCCGGGAACAAAGGGGACAACAGAGCTGGTGCTGCTGCAGTGCAAAACTTTTGGATCTGTTGAGCCAGCCCAGAAAAGCAAGAGGCACAGAGAAGCAGCAGGTTGCAGGCGTTTGGGGACTGTAGGCTGATGGAGTGTGTTTCTCCTCTCCCTTGCCAGGTACACCAAACCGCTCACCTTTGCTGACTGCATTAGTGATGAGTTGCCGCTAGGATGGGAAGAGGCATATGACCCACAGGTTGGAGATTACTTCATAGACCACAACACCAGTAAGTTCCCGACGGTCCTCCCTTCCCTGTGCCCTCTTCATCCCTCTACCTCCAAGCCCACCCTCCCTCCAAGTCTGGAAGAACCACTTGCAGACTCTTGGAGCCAGATTGTATTTTGTTTTATATAGATTTAGATAGAAATGTCGATGTAGATATAGATAGATAATGTATGCTTGTGTAAAAATAACAGTTTAGAAGGGTTTTTAATAGAATCTAAAACTCCTCTCACAATCCATCTCCCCAATTTTATGGGGGCAGCCACTGCGAACAGTTTCTTGTGTATCATTCCAGAAATTTTCTAATCATGTGTTTGTGTGTGTGTGTGTGTATGTGTATATATGCACATATATATTTACATATGTAAATTTATGGGCATACTTTTTTTCCCCTAAAAGAAAGATGTGTCATTGTCATTGCCAGACTATCTTAGAGCAGCCAGAGCCCTATCAGGCCCCCCACAGCACGTATGCATATATGTCCATAGTGAATTGGCGAGAGAGAGAGAGAGAGAGAGAGAGAGTGTGTGTGTGTGTGTGTGTGTGTGTGTGTGTGTGTGTGTGTGTCTGGCCCATCATACCAGTCAGCCCACCCTCACTTCATATCTGTGATCCAAGTATCCCGATCCATTACAAAGATTCCTAGTACCTCTGTCTCTGGGACTATGATGGAGGAATGACTTGAGGAAAGAAGCAGGTTGTCTGACAGGTGGAGGAACCCAGGGAGCAATCCTCCAGTGGGGGAGACTTGATGTGTGTTTGGGCCTCATCCATTGAGCACCCTCTTGGCCAAGACTGTTCTGTGAAATTTGCTGTCCCACTTGTCCATGTGTACAGAGGAAAGGGATTTTTCGGCCTCACTCTCAGCCTTCTAAACTGTAGCATCCCCTTAATCCTCTCAGGCAAGAAGAAAATGGAATGAAATGGGATGTGCCTGGCAAAGTCTGAAGGCTGAGACTAGGGCATCAAATCCTAATAGCCTCTGTTTACTGAGCACACAGTCTGTGCCATGTCCTGTGCTGAGCACTTGATAGGCATTATCTCTTTTAATCCTCCCAATTCCTGGTAGGATGTTCAGATGATCATCCCCATGTCATAAATGGGATTTAGAGTCAATTGACTACTTAAGACTCACAGCTAAAATGTGGCAGGGCTGGGATTTGAACTGGCCCTGGAGAATGAAGTTGTACTTCTCCATCTACTTCCTCTTCTGGGTTTCAGTAGCACCCTGGCCACATCTGTCTTGTGCCCTTCATCACCCTGTATTATAATCATTTGCCTGTTGTTGCAGGTCTCCTAGAGCAGAGACTGTGTCTAATTCATCTCTCTAGTCCCAGGCCTTTGCCTGGTAAGGCACATAGTAGGTGTGAACTTAACCTGTGCTAAATAGAAAAGGGCATACGTGCATGAATGCATGAATAAATGCATGAATGAGTGGACTGTTGTTGGCACCAAAGTGTAGAAGAGCTTCTGAGAGACAGCTAATGGCATTAATTGCATTGTTGGGGGTAGCAAAGGTTTTTATTAGCACTCATGATTGCGTACTGGATAATGAGAAGTAAATATGCCTAATTGAGTGTGTATGGGGAATGAGGTTAATGCTTGGAGGGCTGCATGGGATGCTGGGTTAAACACTGATGTGCAGGAGCCCTAATCAGTCTTTTCCTGTTTCTAATTGCTGAGTGCATCCCCCTCATTAAAATCTCATGGCGGGAGTGGGATTTCAAGGTGCTTCTCAGAGATGTTGGAAAAATGGAAGAAAGTAGTAGCAGGCCGTGGCAGAGTTTATTCTTGAGGGACTGAAGGCAGAAATGGGGTGTATGGGATTGATTAAATGGGGCCATAGCAGGAAGAATTCTATCTGGTAGTTTCACAAGCTGTCAGGCTACTGGTTTCCTCTTGGTTTGAGGTGGTCTGGTTGGGTGTGGGGGACCACTTCAGTAGATGGAGCCATTGATACCAATATAGTAGGAATATGAGCCCCAAGGCCCAGGCATTCAGAGCCATGCACGTGGACCAGTTCTGTGTGTGCATCGTTCATGGACTGAAATTCTCTTAAGAGTTATAGACACAATATCGAGCATGGTTGCATGTGTCTATAGTCCCAGGTACTTGGGAAGCTGAGGCAGGAGGATCATTTGAGCCCAGGAGTTCAAGGCTAGTCTGGGCAACATAGCAAGGCCTTGTCTCTTAAAAAAAAAAAAAAAAAAAAAAAAAGGTCTGGGCACAGTGGCTCAGTGGCCTGTAATCCCAGCACTTTGAGAAGCCAAGGTGGGTGGATCACGAGGTCAGGAGATTGAGACCATTCTGGCTAACACGGTGAAACCCTGTCTCTATTAAAAATACAAAAAATTAGCTGGGCGTGGTGGCGGGTGCCTGTAGTCCCAGCTGCTTGGGAGGCTGAGGCAGGAGAATGGCGTGAACCCAGGAGGCGGAGCTTGCAGTGAGCCGAGATCCTGCCACTGCACTCCAGCCTGGGCAACAGAGCGAGATTCCATGTCAAAAAAAAAAAAAGAGAGAGAGAGAGAGGTATAGGCACAATATAATCAAACAACAATTCACTCATACATTCACCATCGAACATTCATTCATTTAGCAAATGTTTATTGGCCAACTCTTCTGGGAGCTTGCAATACATGAGAGTACAAAATGGCAAAGATCCTTGCTCTTATAGAAATTTCATTTTGGCAGGAGAGACAAAAAATAAATAAGTAGATTATGTAGTATGTTAGAGAATGTTCAGTACACAGAAAAAAGGAGCAAAGTCGGGAGCTGAGGTGTGTTTGGGAGTGGTGAAGAAACGGCCGTGGTAATGGTGGGCAAGAGTACCATTAGATATGGTCTTCAGGGAAGAAGATCTTGTTGAGAAAATGAGATTTGAGCTAAGACTTGAAGGAGGTGAGAGAGCATTTCAAATAGAAAGCATAGATAGAACAAGAACTCCAAGGTGTCATCACATTTAGTGGTCAAGGGATAGCAAAGAGGCAAGTGTGCATATAGCATAATGAGTGAGGAGAGGGGAGAAGGACATCAGGACAGAGTGCAGCAGAGTAGAGGTCAGGCAGTGGTCTGCCCCAGAGGCCTAGCTCTTGGGCTGTGTGAGATGGGAGTGAGCCATTGGAGAGTTTTAAACAGATGAGTAACATGATCTGACTTATGTCTTAAAAGGACCAGTCTGACTGCCATGCTAAGAATACACCTTATTAGGGCAAGGGTGGAGGCAAGGAGACTTGTGAGCGACAAATGCCACAGTCCAGGCACCCGAGACCTGGGCTGTAGCAATGGTCAGGATGAAGATTGGCCAGATGCTGGAGGTATTCTCTAGGTAGAGACAGCAGGATTTCCCGATAGATTGCATGTAAAGTGTGAAAGAAAAAGGAAAGAATAACTTCTGGAGCTGAGCAACTAGAAGGATGGAGTTGCTATCAACCAAGTGGAGAAAACTGCAGGGAGAGTAGACTTAGGAAGGAAGAGCAGGAGTTCATTTGGACACGTGGAGACTCAGATGGCTATTACCTATCTGAGAGGACATGTGGCTTCACAGTTTGATATATAAATCTGGAGTTTAGGAGAGAGATCTGGACTGAAGATAAGTATTTGAGAGTTGCTGGTATATAGCTAGTATGTAAAGACATAAAGTTGGTTGAGAATGAAACAGAGAAGAGGACCAAGGAATAAGTCATGGGTCTCCAGACAACAGAGGATGGCAAGAAGAGGAAAAGCAGCAATGATTCTGAGAAAGAGTGATCAGAAAGGAGGGAGGGAAACCGAGTGTATTGGAAGCCACGTGAAGGAAACATATCAAGCAGAGAATTGCTAGCAGTGTCGAAGGCTTCTGACAGGGCAAATACAAAGAGGACCAAGGATAAACCAATAGATTTAGCAACCTGGGTGACCTTGACTTTGGAGGGCAGCTTTGGACAAGGACTGGGAGCAAAAGCCTGATTAGAGTGAGTCTAAAAGAAAACAGGGGAGGCATTGGAAGCAGCAATGCAGACAACTCTTTCTTTTTTTCGTTTTTTTCTTTTCTTTTCTTCTTCTTTTTTTTTTAGATGAAGTCTCGCTCTGTCGCCCAGGCTGGAGTACAGTGGCAGATCTTGGCTAACTGCAACCTCCACCTTCTGGGTTCAAGCGATTCTCCTGCCTCAGCCTCCCAAGTAGCTGAGATTGCAGGTGCCCGCCACCACGCCCAGCTAATTTTTGTAATTTTAGTAGAGACCATGTTGGCCAGGCTGGTCTCAAACTCCTAACCTCAGGTGATCCGCCCACCTTGGCCTCCCAAAGTGCTGGGAATACAGACAGGAGCCACCACACCCAGCCTACAGACAACTGTTTCTAAAACATAAGCCATTTTTACTATTTCATGTCAGTATTTGGTATCCCTGATTATCTACACATACCATGATTCGATGGTTTTAATCAGTGATCAAATTTTATGTCTGTTTTCTCTTCATACTATATCATAGATATCTAAGGGATGCTATATAATCTTCATATTTGTCTTTTTTTTTTTTTCTAGACAGAGTCTTGCTCTGTCCCCAGGCTGTGGTGCAGTGGTGTGATCTTGGCTCACTGCAACCTCCGCCTCCCGAGTTCAAACAATTCTCCTGCCTCAGCCTCCTGAATAGCTGGAATTACAGACGTGTGCCACCATGCCTAGCTAATTTTTGTATTTTTAGTAGAGATGGGGTTTCACCATGTTGGCCAGGCTGGTTTCAAACTCCTGACTGCAGGTGATCCTCCTGCCTGGGCCTCCCAAAGTGCTGGGATTACAGGCATAAGCCGCTGTGCCTGGCCCATATTTGTCATTTTTAATACATCAAAAGGATGTGTCAACACATTTTAACACATAGTGGAGGAAGTCCTAGCCAGAGCAGTCAAGGCAAGAGAAAGAAATAGAAGATATCCAAATAGGAAAAGAAGAAGTCAAAATATCTCTCTTCACTGGTGATATGATTCTATACCTAGACAACCCTAAAGATTCTGCCAAAAGACTTCTAAAACTAATAAATGATTTCAGCAAAGTTTCAGATACAAAATCAATGTAAAAAATCAATAGCATTTCTATACACCAATAACGTTCAAACTGAGAACCAAATCAAGAACGCAATCCCATTTATAGTAGCCACACACAAAAAAAAATACCTAGGAATACATCTAGCCAAGGAGGTGAAAGACCTATACAAGGAGAACTACTAAACACTGCTGAAAGAAATTACAGGTGACACAAACAAATGGAAAAACATTCCATGCTTATGGATTGGAAGAATCAATATTGTTTAAATGGCCATACTGCATAAAGCAATCTGCAGATTCAACGCTATTCATATTACACTACCAACATCATTTTTCACAGAATTAGAAAAAACTATTCTAAATTCATTTCGAGCCAGAAAAGAGTCCAAATGGCCAAAGCAAATCTAAGCAAAAAGAACAAAGCCAGAGGCATCATATTATCCAACTTCAAACTATACTATAAGGCTGCAGTATCCAAAACAGCATGATACTAGTACAAAAGCAGGCATGTAGACCAATGGAACAGAATAGAGAATTTATAAATAAAGCCGCACACCTACAGCTATTTGATCTTCAACTAAGTTGACAAAAATATGTAGCGGGGAAAGGACTTCCTGTTCAATAAATGGTGTTGGGATAGCTGGCTAGCCATATGCAAAAGAATAAAACTGGACCCCTACCTTTTACCATATACAAAAATTAACTCAAAATGCATTAAAGATTTAAATGTAAGACCTCAAACTATAAGAGGCCTAGAAGAGAACCTAGAAAACACCATTCTGTACATTGGCCTTAAGAAAGAATTTATAAGTCCTCAAAAGCAATTGCAGCAAAAACTAAAATTGACAAATGGGACCTAATTAAACTAAAGAGCTTCTGCACAGCAAAAGAAGCTATCAACAGAGTAAACAGAAAACCTATGGAATGGGAGAAAATATTTGTAAACTATGCATCCAGTAAGGGTCTAATATCCAGAATCTATAAGGAACTTAAAAAATTCAACAAGCAAAAAACAACCCCATTAGAAAGTGAGCAAAAGAATGAGCAGATACTTCTCAAAAGGAGACATAAAAGAGGCTAACAAACATATGAAAAAATGCTCCACATCCGTGATCATCAGAGAAATGCAAATCAAAACCACAGGGAGATACCATCTCCCACCAGTCAGAATGGCTATCATTAAAGAGTCAAAAAACAACAGATGCTTGTGGGGATGTGGAGAAAAGAGAACACTTATATGCTGTCAGTGGGAATGTAAATTAGTTCAGCCACTG
The DNA here is from genome assembly GCF_009828535.3 of Hylobates moloch. NCBI lineage: Eukaryota > Metazoa > Chordata > Mammalia > Primates > Hylobatidae > Hylobates > Hylobates moloch. The sequence goes on from NW_026652281.1 coordinate 145,481,295, forward strand.
TGGAAAGCAGTTTGGAGATTTCTCAAAGAACTTAGAACTACCATTCAACCCAGCAGTCCTATTACTAGGTATGTATCCAGAAGGAAAGATATCATTCTACCAAAAAGACACATGCACTCATATATTCATCACAGTACTATTCCTAATATCAAAGGCATGGCATCAACCTTAGTGCCCATCAGCGGTGGATTGAATAAAGCAAATGTGGTACATATACACCATGGAATACTATACAGTCATTAAAAAGAAAAAATCATGTCCTTTGCTGCAACAAGGATGCAGCTGGAGGCCATTATTCTAAGCAAATTAATACAAGGACAAACAAATACCACATGTTCTCACTTATAAGTGGGAGCTAAACAATGGGTACTTATGGACATAAAAGATGGCAGCAATAGACACTAGGGACTACTAGAGAGGGTAGGGAGATGGGGTCAAAGGTTGAAAAACTGCCTATTGGGTACTATGCACAGTACCTTGGTTCAATCATACCCCAAACCTCAGCATCATGCAATACATCCATGTAACAAACATGCACATGTACCCCCGAATCTAAAATTTAAAAGTTAAATTTTTTTAAAAAAGGAAAAATAAAACACATAATGGAAGTACCATAATGCTCCTATTGCCAACCTTTTGGTTTATTTTCATTTATTATTTTTAATAGCACTCAGGGAAGACTCTTTGTGTATGTTACTTTCTTTGTGATAATTTCCTGAAAATTCATTTCCAAGTATAGGATTTTGAAGTCAAAGTTATAAATACTTTGGGAGCTTTTAGTATATATTCCTAGACTGGTGAATATTTCCAAAAGATTATATCAGCCTGTACTGCCACAAGACATAAGGGTACTGTTTTCCTCAGACCTTTATCAGTATGGGGCTATCTTCGTTTCTTTTGACTTTTGATACATATATCATAGGTTTAAACTCTTATTCATTGTTTTGAATTTGCACTCCTTTGCATAGTAACAAGGTTGAATATTCTCCAGATGTTTTTAAGAGAATTGCTTTTGTTGTTGCTAAGGCCCTTGGGAAATGCAGTATTGTTAGCGGCGTGGGTGTGTATGCAGTGTGGAGAAAACAGGTGTGTGGCAAGTGTAGGAAGGGGTGGGTGTATGGAGAGCCCATGAGTGTGCTGCCATGTGTGCTGTATGGAGAATGTGTATGGCGTGTGTTTGTAGGGAGAGATTTACAGCACGGAGCAGAAGAAAGTGGAGAAGTGGTTCTCAATGATGCCTGCACTAAAGCAGATACGAGTTTGGAAAGTAGCTGCTTTTGGAAAGTGGGATATGAGGGAGATTTTTTATGTAGGAAATTTTATGGTGCGCTGAATTATTAAGCTATATCTATGTATACTTTTAATTAAAACAGGAACTAAAATGTAGTGGCCAAGACGATCTCAAAGGGCCTGCCAGTTATAAAGTTACCTATTTTGGTAAGATGGACTTGAGGAAGGGTAGTGTCAGCAGAAGGGGCTGGGCTGTGGGAGGACCCCCTCAGGGTGTGACAGTTCAGAACTAATGGCATTAATACAACTCTGTTTTTTTTTTTTTTTTTGAGACAGAGTTTAACTCTTGTCACCCAGGCTGGAGTGCAATGGCGTGATCTTGGCTCACTGCAACCTCTGCCTCCTGGGTTCAAGCGATTCTCCTGCCTCAGTCTCCTGAGTAGCTGGGATTACAGGCATGCACCACCACACCCAGCTAATTTTTGTATTTTTAATACAGATGGGGTTTCGCTATGTTGGTCAGGTTGGTCTTGAACTGACCTCAAGTGATCCACCTGCCTCGGTCTCCCGAAGTGCTGGTACTATAGGCGTGAGCCACTGCACCCAGCCAACACAGCTCTTTAGAACCATGTAAAGAACTTTTAAAAGGCCCAATGCCCTTGAAGGATAATCTTTTCAACAATTGCTGGTACAACTGGTATCCATATGGAAAAAAAATAGGCCAACACTTCTACCTTTGCCTCACACCATATGTAAAATTAAACTCAAAATGGATCATAGACGTAAACATAAAAGCTAAAACTATAAAACATCTAAAAGAAAACACAGGAGAAAAATCTGCAAGATTTTATGATAGGCAAAGATTTTTTTGACAACTCATAAAAAGCACTAACCAGAAAAGAAAAATTGATAAATTTGGTTTCATCAAATTAAAACCTTTGTTCCTCAAAAGACATTGTTAAGAAACTGAAAAGACAAGCCACAGGAGACAATATTGCAATATATATATCTAACAAAGAACCATATTCCAAGTATGTAAAGAAGTCCTACAACTTAACAGTAAGAAGCAGCTGGCACAGTCGCTCATGCCTGTAATCCCAGCACTTCAGGGTGCTGAGGTGGAGGGTCACTTGAGCCCGGGAGTTCAAGACCAGCCATAGCAAAACATAAGGCAGCACAGGGCAACATAGTGAGACCTCATCTCTACAAAAATAAAAATACAGAATCAGCTGGGGCATGGTGGTGCATGCCAAGTAGTCCCAGCTACTTGGGAGCCTGAAGCTGGAGGATCACTTTAGCCCAGGAGTTGAATACCAGCCTGAACAGCATAGTGAGACCCTACCTCAAAAAATAAAAAAATTCCAGCGAGGTATCATTACATACCCACTATAATGACTAAAATGAGGGAAAAAATAACAATACCAACTGCTAGCAAGGATGTGGAAGAACTAGAATTCTGATACACTGCTGGTGAGAATGTAAAATGGTACAACCAGTTTGGAAAAGTTTGTCAGTTTCTTATGAAATTCGACATATACTTGCCAAGTATAACCCAGCAATTCTACCCCTGGTATTTTTGTCCAAGAGAAACTAAAACATGCCCACACAAAGACTTAGAGTATTCGTCATAATAATCCCTAACTAGAAGCAAACTAACAATTTATCACAAAGGCAATGTGATATATTCATACAATAGAATATTATTCAGCAATAGTAAGAAATGTACAACAGATACAGCAATAGGAATGAGTCTCAAAAACCTTCTGCTTAGTGAAAGAACCAAGGCCCTGAGAGCAAATACTGTGTGAGTCCATGCATATGAAGTCCTAAAACAGGCAAACTGGGAGAGGGGGTGGGTAGAGGGGATTGCCTGGGAGCATCCAAGGGATCATTGGGGTAAAGGAAATATTCTTAGAAATGTAACAAATTGATGCCCACTTCACACTGTAGATCAATTCAGTGGAAATCTCTCGGGTGATTCCAGTGTGCAGCCAGTCTGAGAACCAGTTCTGGTGTGAGTTTGTGTGTTGTTTTTGTCTGCTCGTGCACCCATCTATTCTTACTGGTTTACAAAAGAGACCATGAGCCACCAAAAATGGTCGCCAAGCCACCTGGCTTGGCCAGACCTTCAGGTAAGTGTCTCATATACCTTTATAGTTTTACAGAGCAGTGCTGAGGTCTAAGGCCAAAGGGAGGGTGCCCCTTCCAGATGAAATCCAGAACACTGTGGGAGGATCCACCTAGGTGTCACTTAGGGAACTTGACACGGGCCCAGCATTTCAACCAGCACCTGGGCAGGTGATTCCACCTGGAGCCTGCATCGCACCTGCCAGCCTCAGTGACCGATCGGCCCATGTGTTTGTCATCTCTTAAACACTGGTTCTCACATTGGGTGGCACATTGGAATTATTTGGGGAGCTTTGTAAATCATCGTTGCTTTATTCTCACTCCCAGAGATTGGGATTTGAGTGATCTGGAGTAGGATTGAGATTTTTAAAAAATTCTCCTGGGTGATTCTAATGTTCAGCCAGGGGCTCTCAGCTATATCTGCACCAGAGTCACCCAGAGAAGCTTTAAAAACTGTCAACACCTGAGCCCTACTCCTGGAAATTCTAATTTAAGTGTTCTTTGGGGGGTGGGACGGGGTTCAGGCTTTTTTTTTTTTTTAAGCTTCTCTGCTAATTCTAATATGCAGCAAAGACCCAAAATCACTGGATGAGGCACTGACTTTTAAAAAGAAAAAAAAAAAAAAGCAATTTCACTAAGAATGTGGGGGGAGAGGAACAGAAATTACCTGCCTTTGGAAGGTAATTTGGTAATATCTATTAAAATTGTAAGTGTGTGTACCCTCTGATCTAGTAGTTTCTCTTTAAGAAAGCTATCCCACAGAATTAATAGCACAAGTTCATAGACATATGTTTTTAAGAACCCTTACTGCAGCATTGAATGTTGTAGCAAAAGAACTGAAAACACTTCAAATATTTCCCTTCGAGGTCTGGCTAAATAAATCCAAATACCATAGCGTGGAACACTATACAGGTGTTTAGAAGATGGTGCACCTACAGGCAAAAGTGAGCATGCTATAGCATTTGGAGATGAAAACAAGTCACAGACCAATATATATGGCATGGTCCATGTTGCATTAAAGTAACCTTGTATATATAGGCATGTATGTATAAACAAAACTTCATGTATAATCAGAAGGCAGTATCTGTGTGAGACTCAACAACAGTTACCTCTGGGCAATGGGATTAGAGAGATGGAAACTCTCTTACTTCACAAACTTGTCATGGTGGAATTGTGGGATTTTTCTTTTTTGTATTTTTCATTATTTTTCGGTGAAAAATCAGATCTTCTAAAAGTTACAAACTTTAAGAAACATTGCCAGCCTGCTCAAGACAGGCTGAGCTGCTTTTTTCTGTGGCCTGTGCCAGCTGGAGGTGTAGGGCAGATCCCTCGGGGGGACCCATGAGTCCTGAACGCCGAGGGAATCCACAGCTGCTGATGGGAGATGGGAACCCACAGCAGCCGTTCTGTAGCCCAGTTTTATAAATTCCACCTCCCCCTTGTTTTTTTGTTTTGTCTTTGTGTTATTTTTGCATTTGTTCTTGCCTCTTGTTTGGTTTGAAGGGATGGAAAGCTTTTCTCATGAGGGGCAGTTTTTTGTAGCCACTGCCAGCAGTCTTCAGACCTTACTTTTTTTCTCAGAAAAAGGAGGAATAGCTTGAAGAATTGCTATTCACAGACGATTCAAAAATTGGTTCTAGGCTGGATTCAGTGCCTCACGCCTGTAATCCCAGCACTTTCGGAGGCCAAGGCAGGTGGTTACCTGAGGTCAGGAGTTCAAGACTAGCCTGGTTAACATGGTGAAACCCTGTCTCTACTAAAAATACAAAAATTAGCTGGGCGTAGTGGCGGGCGCCTGTAATCCCAGCTACTTGGGAGGCTGAGGCAGGGAGAATTACTTGAACCCAGGAGGCAGAGGTTGCAGTGAGCCAAGATCACGCCACTGCACTCCAGCCTGGGAGACAGAGCAAGACTCCATCTCAAAAAAAAGAAAAGAAAAAAGAAAACAACAACAAAAACTGGTCCTAGGCAATAGTTTGGGTTTTACTTTCACTACCATTTGTTTCTTTTACCTGGCACAAGTGCTTTAGTTTCCTGTTTCCTGGGAAGTAATGATGCAGGGTTCATTACCCCCTTTAACAGATACAAAAGTAGATTCAGAGAGGTTAAACAGCCTTTCTGTTGTAACACAGCGATTATTGGCAGGAATGAGAACTTGGTCCTGCTGCTTCTTTGATCTTTCTTTCACTAGAGATGCTCAATGGACCTGTTTAGAAGGAATGTGAGCTAAAGGGCCTAGATTGGGAGGCATAAACTCCAGTGTTTCCCCAGGCTAGGCATATGACATAAATGAATGAAGCAGACCAGGTTTTGACAGATGGAGTGCTGGGATTTCTGGCCAGTTGTGAACCCAAGGTGGCCATAACTTCTGAATGATCAAGAAAAGCCATAAAACAGGATTTTAATGAATACATCTCTCCATTTTTTACATACCAGTAATCAATTCAGAAGCAATACCTTTCTGGAGGCTGGATTCACCACATTGCCCTAATTATACAATTTCTGGTTTTTTGATCACCCCTAACACCACCCAACAACTGGGGGTGACTGAGGAGTTAATAGTCCATGGGCATTGATTCTTTGACATTATTTTAACCGCTTCCATATCTAGTCAGCTGCTTTTTTTTTTCAGATCATTATTGTATATGTTTTTTGTACACAAAATTTTGTAAAAAATAAAATATCCTAAAATATCCTGCCACCTAGTTGGTTGTTGATATTTTCCTATTTTCTCATGTTTTTGAGAATGTGCATATTGATTTTGATAGATACAGTTATTTATTCAGTTTTATGACCTGCATATTATATGTACTTTTCCATTTTATTAATTTTTCTTCAAAGGCGTTATCGTTATAATAGTGCATTCTGTGATATAGCATACATATTTGAACACTTATTTCCTGTGTGACTTTGAGCAAGTTACTTAACCTCTCTATGTCTCAGTTTTCTCATTGGTATAATGGGGATAGTAATAGAATCTATAAGGTTAGTGTAAGGATTTAAGAAGTAAACATATGTAAAGTTCTTAGAACAGCACTTACCATAGAATGAATGACATGTGCTTGCTACTTCATAATGTATTATTATTATCATGGTTTTGTACAAATATATGTTTGAATTTAAATTACTTTTCATAATGAATTACTGTAGGGAGAATTATTGGTCAAAGGGTATTAACACTTTAAGGCTCTTAATTTGCATCGTCAGATAGTCTTCTAGTAAGGCTGTTCTAATTTACATTTCCAGCTGGCTATGGGGTACCTATTTCTCCACATCCGCTGAAACATTGGTTATTTTTCTTTCCTTTAGTCTTCACCAAAGGAGATTACCTTGAGCATCTCTAATGTCCTTGAGCCTCTCTGTCTAGATTAGTACTCAAACCTGATCCTTATTCAGGCTGTTCTCAGAGATTGACATTGGGTTCGGAAATTGATCCGGTTTATTCTTTTATTTATTTATTTATTTATTTATTTATTTATTTATTTTTGAGGCAGAGTCTCACTCTGTCATCCAGGCTGGAGTGCAGTGGCACGATCTCAGCTTGCTGCAGCCTCCCCCTCCTGGGTTCAAGAAATTCTCCTGCCGCAGCCTCCCAAGTAGCTGGGGTTACAGGTGCCTGCCACCATACTGGCTAATTTTTGTACTTTTAGTAGAGATGGGATTTTACCACGTTGGCCAGGCTGGTCTCAAGCTCCTTGACCTCAAGTGATCCACCTGCCTCAGCCTCCCAAAGTGCTGGGATTACAGGCGTGAGCCACCGCACCCAGCCCCCTGGCTTATTATTTGTTTGACTACTCCAAATGGAGAATCACTGTCATTTAGTAAACGAGTTTGCCCCACTTACATTTATTGTGATTTGTCTATGCATTTTGCTTTTTGTTTTCTGCTAGTGGATTCCACAGGCCACCAGCCCAACACATATTTGTGAGATGCTGACCTAGAATCTCTGGGGTCTGTTCCAGAAACCACTCAGATTGAGGATCCTCGAGTACAATGGCGGCGGGAGCAGGAACATATGCTGAAGGATTACCTGGTGGTGGCCCAGGAGGCTCTGAGTGCACAAAAGGAGATCTACCAGGTGAAGCAGCAGCGCCTGGAGCTTGCACAGCAGGAGTACCAGCAACTGCATGCCGTCTGGGAGCACAAGCTGGGCTCCCAGGTCAGCTGTGAGTACCTCCCACTACCACCACCCCCACCGGCACCAACAGAGAATGGCCACACTGAGTTCTGCCAATATTGCTTCTCAAGTCTGCCCATTTTTCTTCACCTCTACTCTTTGTCCAAACCACCATCTTGTCTACTGTTCTTCCTGCTCCTACCTGTGCCTTGCAGTGATTCATTCGCCATTTGCGTTTCATTTTATTTCATTTGTAATCATCTCAGAATGCCAATCGGATTACATATCTCCTTGTTTAAAAGCTTTCAGGGACTAGGGGAATTGGGAGTGGGGAATTCTTAGTTAACAATTACAGAGTTCCAGTTTGGGAAGAAGAAAATTTCTAGAGATGGATGGTAGTATGTTCACAACAGTGTAAATGTACTTAATGCTACTGAACAGTACACTTAATAAATGGTTAAAATGGTAAATTTTATGTTGCATATATTTACCACAATTTCAAAACAATCAAATGCCCTTCAGTGGCTTCACCTCACTCTTTCCATGGACTACATAGCCCTCCGTGGTCAGGCCCCTGCCAGCCACTCCTGCCCCATCTCATGCCCTCACTAGGCTCCAGATGTGCTGAGTCCCCAGCCCCCCTTTCTGCTTCCCTACCCCACCCTGTAATTTTCCACCTCAGTGCCTTAGTATTTGCCCGTCCCCTTCCTAGAATGCTTTGTCACCCATCCATTTGCAAGGCTAAGTCCTTCTCAGTCTTCAAGTCTCATCCTTCAGATCATCACCTCTGAGAGGCCTGCTCTGACAACTCTATCAGAAGCCACTCTTCCTCAACTCTAGTCTTGACCATGGCTGTCTGTTTATTTCCTTCATAGCACATATCACAATACATCTGCTTGTATGTTATCAGTATTTCCTCCACCAGAACATAAACTTGGTCAGAGCGGGGCTCCTATCCTATCCCTGGTACCCAAAGGAGGAGAGCAAGCATGCCAAAATCCCCTTGTTCTTTTTTTTTTTCTTTTTCTTTTCTTTCTTTTTTTTTTTTTTTTTTTTTTTGAGGTGGACCCTCGCTCTGTCACCCGAGCTGGAGTGCAGTGGCACAATCTTGGCTCACTGTAACCTCTGCCTCCCGGGTTCCAGCAATTCTCCTGCCTCAGCTGGGATTACAAGCGTGAGCCACCATGTCCAGCTAAGTTTTGTATTTTTAGTAGAGACAGGGTTTCCCCACGTTGGCCAGGTTGTTCTCGAACTCCTGACCTCAGGTGATCCACCTGCCTCAGCCTCCCAAAGTGCTGGGATTATAGGTGTGAGCCACCATGCCAAGCCTCACTGTTTGTAATAACTAAATTGTTCCTGTATTTATTGAGTCTCTCTTTCATGCCAGGCACTCTGCTATAGTCTGAATATGCTATTTCTGTTAATCCTCATAACAGTTCTATGAGCAAGAACAATTAATAACACCCTTTAACAGATTAGGAAACTGAGGCTTAGGATCAACAATGTGCCCAGGGTCTTACAGCTGGTGAGAGATAGTGGTAACTTGCAAATCTGTTCTGTTGTCCCCACAGTATTTTCATGTGGGCCAGGCCACAGGGACTAGCGTCAGGGCATGGTATCAGGGTGGCCATGGCTGGGTTGGGCCATTGAACTCTCCTCTAGTGTGAAGCCCTCACTTTGAGAAGTTCTGTCTGCTACCAAGACAGGACAAACCCTGCCAGGATACTTACTGTCCCAGCCCCGCCTTTTTCCTTAGCAGCTCAGGAAAACCCACAGGATCTCAGAGGTTATAGAAAAGAACTGTATTACATTCATTAGCTATTCTGTATCAAGTAATGTTCTGGAGACTTTTAGGAAGGTTTTAGCACTTAATCTGTCTTAGTCAACCCGAGCTGCCGTAATAAAATACCATAGATTGGGTGGCTTAAACGATAGACATTTATCTTCTTACAGTTCTGGAGCCTGGACGTCTGAGATTCGGGTACCAGCAAGGTCGAGTTCTGGTGAGGGCTGTCTTCCTGGCTTGCAGACAACTGCCTTCTCCGGTGCCTCTTTCTATAAGGGCACTAATCCCATCATGAGGAGCCTACCCTCAAGACCTCATTTAAGCCTATTTCCCCAAAGCCTCATCTTCAAATACTCCTCACTTTGGGGATTGGGACATCAATGTATAATATTTATCTAGGGGAGACACAATTCAGTCCATACCATTATTGTTAAGACAGTCCTGGAAGAGAGATGTTATTGTCCCTGTTGAACCTCAGGTTTAAAGGAGCAAAGTGATTTCTCTCTCTCTCTCTCTCTCTCTCGAAAGTCCCACAGGTTGAAAAAGTGTCAGGTGTATATAAAAACAAATAAAAACAAACCTTTGTATTTTGGGGGACAGGATATTTACATGGACCCATAATTACATGTCAGGTAATGAGAATTACCCCACCAATCACTCACTAATTTCAGGAGGATGTACTTTTACATTGGAGAGATGTGCAGCCACCACTTTACATAGTGATAAAATTAGCATGACCAACAATGAAACCAGGTGATATCAATGCCTTCTGATGTGATGCAATAAAGACATCATGGAGGATCCCTCACAAGAATATTTCATCTGAATCTAATCAAGAGCACAGCCAGACAAATCCATAATATGGATTATTCTATAAGACAGTTAGACTAGGTTTTTTTTTAAAAGCCTAAAGAGGCATACCACCAAATGAAATGTTTGTACCTTGAATTAGAGCCTGAAATGGGGGGAAAGCAGCCATAAAAGACATTCTCAGACAATTGGAGACTTTCCTGAGTTGTGATAGTGGAGTTATGAATATGTAGGAGAATGTCTACATAGATTTTATGAAGATGCATGTGGCAACATATCTGCAGCTTATTCCAAAAAAGGTCCAAGAAAAAAAGGAAAGGAAAGAAAATAGGAAAAACTCAGTCGGGCACAGTGGCTCACACATGTAATCCCAGCAATTTGGGAGGCCGAGGTGGGTGGATCAATTGAGGTCAGGAGTTTGAGACCAGTCTGGCCAACGTGGTAAAACCTTCTCTCTTCTAAAAATACAAAAATTAGCCGGGCGTGGTGGCACGTGCCTGTAATCCCAGCTACTCAGGAGGCTGAGGCAGGAGAATTGCCTGAACCTGGGAGGCGGAGGTTGCAGTGAGCCAAGATTGCACCACTGTACTCCAGCCTGGGTGACAGAGCGAGACTCCATCTCAAAATAAAAACAAAAAACAAAAAATAAATAATTGTCAATGACACATTGATGGCTTTGAATATGGTCCAGATTTTGTCACCATTTCTAATCATGATTAGTGGAGGGCTTACTGTGAACCACCCTAATGAGAGAAAGAAAGAACTGGGATGGGAAGAGGGATGGCAAGAAGAAGCATGGGAAAATATTAAAAATTCGTGGCTCTAAGAGAAGGATATATTGAGATTCATTATATTATTCTTTCAAATTTTCTATAGATAAAAAGTTTCCAAAATTAAAAACCAGAGTTGGGCACTATGAGAATGAAACATTCACATGAGAAGCACTGTAGTAGGAGGCCAGGTGCGGTGGTTCATGCCTGTAATCCCAGCACTTTGGGAGGCTGAGGCAGGCGGATCACGAGGTCAGGAGATCGAGACCATCCCAGCCAACATGGCAAAACCCTGTCTCTACGAAAAATACAAAAATTAGCTGGGCGTGGTGGCGCACGCCTGTAGTCCCAGCTACTCGGGAGGCTGAGGCAGGAGAATCGCTTGCTTGAACCCAGGAGACGGAGGTTGCAGTGAGCCGAGACAGCACCACTGCACTCCAGCCTGGGAGACAGAGCAAGACTCCATCTCAAAAAAAAAAAAAAAGAAGCACTGTAGTGGGAGGTGGCAGCTGGACTCTGACGTCAGACAGCCTGGGTGTTCTCTAGGGGAGCGTACTCCCTCTTTAAGTCTCAGAATCTTTGTGTTTAACTATTGAATTTTTGTTTTTAGTTAATTTTTAAATTCTTGGCACCCAACATGCGACATGACTCTATGACCCTGAGATTAAGAGTCTCATTCTCTACCGACTGAACCAGTCAGGCAGAAATGTTAATAGTACCTTCATCTCACGGGACCATGTCAGAGTTTCTTAACCTCAGCACCATTAACATTTCGGTCTGGGTAACTCTTCTTTGTGAGCGCTGTGTATTATAGGGTGTTTAGCAGCATCCTTGTTCTGTACCCACTAGCTGCCGGTAGCACCCCCACCCAAGTTGTGATAACGAAAAATGTCTCTAGATTTTGTCTTAAGTGTCATAGGGGATAAAACTGCCCAAACCACTGGTCTAGGTAAGACACTTGGTACTATTTCCTTAGAACATATTAATGGCTCAATAAATAGTCCTTTTGATAGGAAATGCATAATATTTTGAGACTACGGACTCTGGAGCCAGACTTTTTTGGTTCAAATCCAGGATATGCAAATTGCTAGCTGTTGTAACCTTGCACAAGTTATGCCACTTCTGTGCCTCAGTTTTCTTCATCTATAAAATCAATCTAATCATAGTATCGTCTTCATGGGAGTGTTATGGGGTCTAAATTACTTAACGAATGTAAAGTCCTTGGAGTAGTACATTTCATATTCTTAAGCTCTCAGTAAATAATAATAATTATTAGTTCATTCGCATTGTAAATGAAAAAGAGTTTTTTTTTACAGATCTCTGGAATCAATAAGAATAAATACATGATCAAAGGTAGGAAGTAAACAATACAGTTCCTCAGCCTTGTCATATGACTTCCAGACACTCCCAAGAGCTCCACTGGCCTCAGAGGCACCACCACCATTTTCAGTGTTAAATATCTTCCATCTGAAGGGACTAGGGTCATTTCAGGCAGCTGGATCTGAGATCTAAACCACACAGAAACTGGGATTCCCCCAGCCCAAGCATCCCAGTTAAACAAGGTGTGACCCAAGCCTCATCATGACTCTGTCTTCAAGTTTTACAAGCCAGGTTTGCCTTCCAAGTCAAGCTCTTGGCATGACAGATGGATGAAGTCACACGCCTGTTCTGTAACTCAGATGGCTTGCCAGGGCTTGTGAGGGTTTTGCCACCTGGCCTTGGCTGCTCTGGGTCCCAGACACAGACGGGGCCCTGCCTTGGGGATGGAGGCTTTGCTGTCGACTCTCTGGTGTAATCTCTAGCTCCATGGGGAAGAAGGGAACTAACATTTAATATGCACCTGTTGTGTGCCTGGAGGGCAATATGTCAGGCACTCTAAGTAACCTCCCTCCTGAATCACACACACAGTCCTCTAAGACAGTGTTGTTCCCATTCTACAGACAAGGGAACTGAGGCCCCCAAAGAGGAAGTGGCTTCCCCAAAGGCACACTGGTAAAGAGTGGCAAGGTAGCCTTTGTAACCAGATATATCTGATCTCAAAATCGATTTTCCTAATTTAACCCACATCAGTCAAATGCTAAGGCTCTTCAGCTACACTTGGTTCCTCCACCCTCTAAAAGGTGAGAACTCAAGAGAGCTGGGTTCTTTGGGACCTTATCATATTTTCCCCTCCCTAGGCCTTGATTTCCCATTTGGAAAATAAATCATTGAGGGCTTTCCAGTTAAAAATGCCAGTTGAAGCCAGGCATGGTGGTATACACATGTAGTTCCAGTTACTCAGGAGGCTGAAGTGGGAGGATCGCTTGAGCCCAGGAGTCCAGTCTAGGCAACACTGCAAGATCTCATCTCTAAAAACTAAAAAATGGACCAGGCGCAGTGGCTCACGCCTGTAATCCCAGCACTTTGGGAGGCCGAGGCGGGCGGATCATGAGGTCAGGAGATCAAGACCATCCTGGCTAACACAGTGAAACCCCATCTCTACTAAAAATACAAAAAAGTAGCCGGGTGTGGTGGTGGGTGCCTGTAGTCCCAGCTACTCGGGAGGCTGAGGCAGGAGAATAGTGTGAACCCGGGAGGTGGAGCTTGTAGTGAGCTGAGATCCAGCCACTGCACTCCAGCCTGGGCAACATAGCAAGACTCCATCTCAAAAAAAAAAAAAAAAAACTAAAAAATGCCAGTTGAACCACTCACTTGATTTTACTCACTGCAAAACTAGGAGAATATCAGATAAAATATATTTTTAAGGCATACATATATATGTATAAGATTAGGGAAAATTAGAGAAGAAAGAAGAGCAATAAAATTTGAAAGCTGGAAAGCAGACAGACGGGTGGCAACCTATGTAGCAGACCTGAGAAAAGAGGAAATGGGCTGATAGTGAGGAAGGCTCACAACACTGTTCTATAGAGCACTTGCAAAAACCGTAGATGTTGGTGGCAGCAGCTATTTCTGCAAGTAAGACTGAAGGGAGGAGGGTCTCAAAGAGGATTGGGTGAAAGTTGTTTCTAAGACAATTAGACCATCAGATCTTTTCCTTAAATCAATACAGTCAGGCAACCACCATCTTCAGTCTGGCAAATGACTGGAAGTTTATTTTTTGGAGAGGGTAAAATAGAGTCTCTGGACTCCAGGACACAAGGCAAATTCAGAGCCAGGGTACTGTACTATCCTAAAAGCACAAGTAAGTGAAGGGTTTTGAGACCTTAGCCCTCATATACCACTTGGTGCCCAGAATGGTGCCAGGTCATTACCCTCTAGGCTGGACAGTAGAGAACTCTACTAGAAATCTGACCAGAGAAGAGATATACAGAGAAAAGCTGGAAAGACACTGACATTGAGGATTCCTGGATGAAACCAAATCATGTCCAGCCAAATCATGCACTGTGGCCAGGCACTCATGCCTGTAATACCAGCACTTTGAGAGGCCGAGATGGGAGGATCACTTGAAGCCAAGAGTTTACGACCAGTCTGGGCAACATAGTAAGACCCCAACTCTACAAAAAATTTAAAGAAGAAAATTACCCGAGCGTGGTGGCAAGCACCTGTAGTCCCAGCTATTCAGTAGGCTGAGGCAGGAGGATTCCCTGAGCCCAGGAGTTCAAGGTCACAGTGAGCTATGATTGTGTACATTGCACTTCAGCCTGGGCAACAGACACCTGTCTCTTAAATAATAAAATAAATTTTAAAAATAGAAAACAAATCACGTGCTGTGCAACTCACAGTCCACACACCCCACTCTAGTCAGCATTTTGGGCTCCCATCCTTAAATGTGAGCAGACAACCAAGATTCCAGATATCCGAGGAAAGCCTCTAACAGAGAAAATGAGACTCAAACCAACACGTGGTGAAGGGAGGGCTTGGAGGAAGCAAGGAGTTTGCATGAAGAAGAGAACGTTAAGAGAAACTATATGGTCAGGAAACAAGAACGCAGCACTACATTGTTTAAAAAGGAACCTTCAGAGAATAAAAAAGAGCTCATGGAATCTAAAATATGATAGTAGAAATGAAAACTCCAAAGGAAGACTGGAAAATAAAATGGAGGAAACCTAAAAATCAGAGCAAAAATACAAGATTGAAAATAAGAGGAAAAAAAAATAGACTACAAGGACAGGAAATCTACTATCTGAGGAAAATATGTTCCAGATAGAACAGAGGAAACAGAGGTGAAAAGCATTGCTGAAATAATTCAGAAACATTTCCCAGAACTGAAGGAGGAGAATTTTTAGACTGAAAGGGTTCACTGAGTGTCCAACACAGTGGATGAAAGTCGGCTCACACCAAGATATCTCATTGTGGAACTTCAAACACTGGGACAATTCAAGATCCTAAAAGCTTTCAGAGAGAAAAAAATCAGGTCACACAGAAATGATCAGGACTCAGAATAGCTCCAGACTTCTCACCAATAGCACTGGAAATCTAAAAGACCATGGTGCAATGCCTTCAAGGATTTAAGAAAAATTATTTCTGACCTAGAATTCTATATCCAGCAAAACTACCTTTAATCAAGTGCAGGGCCGAATAAGGCTATTTTCAGACATGTGAGATTTTAGAAGTTCATTTCCTTCATGATTTCTTTCTCAGGAAGCTACTGGAGATGATTTTCTACCTAAATGAGGGGGTAGACCATGAAAAGGAAAACGTGATATACAGAGAGGTGAGGAGACACGCAGAGGAACACAAAGGCGGATCTCGGGAAGCCAGCCGAGCACAGAGAGCAGCTCGCTCACACTGAAGCAGGGCAGAAGCCCTGGCAGGACAGATCCCAAAATAGAAAACTCACCAGATTCACACTGGTCTGGACTCTATGAGAGGAGATTTAGATAACCAGCAGAATGTGAGGTTGAATTAGTGATAAGTTTGGAGAAACTAAGGAAATGTAAAAATGACAATAATTAACTCAAGGGGAAAAAAAAGTGCTGAAAAGTAAAAGTAAGCAAAGTCGGCTAGCTGATTCCATCCTGAATAGTGTTTGCAGAGTAAAAATAATGCAAACACTGAAGATCGCTTTCACCAAAAGTGTGCTATTGCTTTTAGGATGATGGGGAGATGAGAGAGGTTCATGTGCATGCTGTAGGGGCTGGGGAAGGGAAGGAAGGGAGGCTAAGTCCCCATCCTCCTGAGAGATAAGTAAATAAGTAATGCCGAAAACAGAAAAGATCAAGAAGTAGTAATGCATGCATATTATTAGACACATAGAGGTAGCCACCCAAGAAATTGAAAATGATTTTCTTTTAGGGTGTGAGTTATGGGGATAGGGGTTTGGAATGCTCTTTTTTATAGCAAACCTCGTACTACATTGGACTGTTAAACTGTGTTCATATATAACTTTAATAAAAACTAAAAATTAAGAACTATTAAACATTGGGACAAGACAGTATTTAAAGTCCTTTTGGATATAAAGTTCTTGTAGTGGGGCCAGGCGTGGTGGCTCACGTCTGTAATCCCAGCACTTGGGGGGCTGAGGCGGGTGGATCACTTGAGGTCAGGAGTTTGAGACCAGCCTGGTCAACATGGTGAAACCCCATCTCTACTAAAAATACAAAAATTAGTTGGGCGTGGTGACGGGTGCCTGTAATCCCACCTACTCGGGAGGCTGAGGCAGGAGAATCGCTTGAACCCGGGAGGAAGAGGTGGCAGTGAGCCGAGTTCATGCCACTGAATTCCAGCCTGGGAAACAGAGGGAAACTCCATCTCAAAAAAAAAAAAAAAAAAAAAAATTCTCGTAGTAGAGGATAGTGAAGGGATGCAGACACAAAGGAGAGGCTGATGACCTGTTTTCTTGATTGGAGTGCTGATTGCTTGAGCGTGTTTCTTTTGTGAAAATTCCTCAAGCTGTACATACATGATGTGTACACTTCTGTGTATGTATTTTTTACCTCAATCAAACATTTACTTACAAAAGGATAAGTAACAGGCTACATCTCGTGTCAGTGGCTTTAGGTAAAAATTGTGCACTTCACAGCGATACTCCAGGGTGTAAGAATTAAAGCTCCTGGTGGCCCAGTTGGTGAGAATCTCTTCTTTTTGGCATCCTTTGTCTCCAGGATTTCCGGGCATGCCCAAGGAACACGATGCATGCCTCAAGTCAGCCCTGGCATGACTGGTCTACACAGCCAACCTCTCCCTGTCTGGGTCAGGTCTTGCCCTTTTTTTTTTTTTTTTTTTGAGACGGAGTCTCACTCTGTCACCCAGGCTGGAGTGCAGTGGCGCAATCTCGGCTCACTGCAAGCTCTGCCTCCCGGGTTCATGCCATTCTCCTGCCTCAGCCTCTCCGAGTAGCTGGGACTACAGGTGCCCGCCACCACGCCCGGCTAATTTTTTTTGTATTTTTAGTAGAGACAGGGTTTCACCGTGGTCTCGATCTTCTGACCTCGCGATCCGCCCGCCTCGGCCTCCCGAAGTGCTGGGATTACATGCGTGAGCCACCGCGCCCGGCCAAGTCTTGCCATTTTTACAGAGTCTTCCATGCTGCTGCCACAGTCTCCTCAACATTGCCCCACAGTACAGACCCATGTGCAGAGGCACAGCCTGATGAACAGGGTGGTTGGCAGGACAGGGTGCTCATAGAACAGACGGCCCCCGCTCCGCCCCACACTCCTTGAGGACCTTTCTGTGTGTATTCCCAGGTTATTGCCACACTGACAGCTCCTCTCTTCTTTCACCCTGTTATTACTATTGATCAGTGAGTGATAAATGGTGTTAACTGTCTTAATATTTTGTTGAAACTACCTATTTGGGAAATACAGCAGGTCCTCAAATAACATCATTATGTTCAAGGTCATTTTATTATAACATTATATTATAACCTCCCTACACTGTATGCTTAAGGTGATACCTCTAGCTAAATATCCAACCAGGTCTGTCCCTGAAATCCCCAAGTCTGGCAAAGACCAAAGGAATTAGACACCAGGAGATGAAAACTTTAAATTGGCAATAAAACATCTCTGTACATGGATTCCCTGTTCCATGCTTGAGACAAAGGCTACAAGGCCCTTGCCACCCCAGTGTTGTCCCCACTCATCTCTTCTGGTAAACCTCGGTCTTCTTCTTCTCCATCATCATTGTCATTGTAAATTCAGCAGAAATGCAACACTTCTTGTGGTGCCAAACATCTTTTATGTTATTATGCAGAGCAGTTTTCTCTTCCCCCAAACTTCCAAATATTACATTTTAATGCCTTGTGCATAACCAAAAGGCCTATTAAAGTATTTTTAAACAAAGCCAAACAGTAGCATTCCCCTCATGACTGTCATATCTACCTCCAGACACTGATAATTGCCAGCAATCACCAAATAAGCTTCTCTATCCTCAGAAAAACCCAGATCTCAGCAGGTGATCTGGCTACATGTGAACATTAAAGAGTGTTCAGATGATAGCAGGTGTGGTGGCTCACGCCTGTGATGCCAGCACTTTGGGAGGCCCAGGCAGGCAGATCACCTGCGGTCAGGAGTTCAAGACCAGCATGGTCAATGTGGTGAAACCTTGTCTCTGCTAAAAATACAAAATTATCTGGGCGTGGTGGAGCGCACCTGTAATCCCACCTACTCGGGAGGCTGAGACAGGAGAACAGCTTGAACCCAGGAGGCAGAGGTTGCAGTGAGCCTAGTCTGTGCCACTGCACTCCAGCCTGGGCAATAGAGTAAGACTTCATCTCAGAAAAGAAAAAAGAAAAGAAAAGAAAAACCCAGATCTCAGCAGGTGATTTGGCTACATGTGAACAGGAAAGAGTGTTCATATGGTAGTAGGTAGACAGGGGAGATGATGAAATTGTTCCCACAGTGTGATTAAGGACTCACAGGAGAAATACTTCTCTGGCCTCCCGACCAAGAATAACTGTTCTTTTCTGAACAGTGGGGTTGTGTTTACCTTAAGGACACCACAAATCTTATATCTGGTCCTATTTCCCCCTCACATTACCAGTTATGAGGCTCAGAGCCTGTCGCCAGTTTGTTTCCTTATCCTTATTTTCTCTTTGTCTCGTTTTCCTTAGTTTAAATGTATTTTACTATGTAGTGTTCACTTGCATAAGGCTTAAAATCCTTTTTCAAGACATTAATAAATACTATTTTAAAAATACAGTAAGATTACAACTACATGATAGAACCGTGGATATATACTGGAAGGCAGCCTGGGAAAATGATCATTGTATTAGGGTGGTGAGATTATGGATAATTTATTTTCCTTTTTGAATTTACATTAATATTATAAAGTACAATCAACAATACTTTCAGTTATTTTTTTCTGATTGTAAAGCATATGTTTATTGTTTTTAAAACAAGAAAAGATAAAAATATAAAGATGATAATATCATTTACCATCTAACTCTCTAGATATCAGTGTTCTCTTTGGTATTTTTTTCAGTCTTTTTAAAATGCATATGTGTGTGTATATTTGGAAACTATATTTTCCAAATTTAAATTTTTTTTTTTTGTTTGAGACGGAGTCTCGCTCTGCTGCCCAGGCTGGAATGTGATGATGTGATTTCGGCTCACTGCAACCTCTGCCTCCCAGGTTCAAGCAATTCTCGTGCCTCAGCCTCCTGAGTAGCTGGGACTACAGACGCCCACCACTATGCCCAGCTAATTTTTTTATTTTTAACAGAGACGGGATTTCTCCATGTTGGCCAGGCTGGTCTTAAACTCCTGATTTCAGGTGATCCCCCTGCCTCAGCCTCCCAAAGGGCTGGGATTACAAGCTTCAGCCACTGTGCCTGGCCCCAAGTTTAAATTATTCTTTACACTTTGTTTGTAAACTTGCTTTCACATAATGAGTTTCAACATTTTCCCTTGTCATTCAATATTCTTCATCCTCATTTTAAGTTGTGTAGTCCCCATTTGCGCGTGTACCATCTTTATGTAACAAATCCCCCTTTGTTGAACATTTAGATTGTTCACTTTTAGTCCTTCCTTTCTAGGTTTATTTAGATGGCCAATAAGCCAACTTTGCTGAAATCTGTTTCTTCTACTGATATTCTTGTTTTTCTTTTTTCCTTACAGTGGTCTCTGGTTCATCATCCAGCTCTAAGTATGACCCTGAGATCCTGAAAGCTGAAATTGCCACTGCAAAATCCCGGGTAGGACTTCTTCACCTATGCTATGTGCTAGTGATGGGGGCCACTGAGGTCTTAGGCCACAAGGCCACCCACAAGACCAGAACAGATGCCCCAGCCAGGCTGTGACAGCCAGTGCTAGCAAGGTCCTAAATAATAACAGTAGAAACAGTAGTCACAGTAATAGTAATGGTTGTAGCAGCTACCATCTCACAAGCAGTCACCATATACCAGGCACAGTGCAAAATAGCTCATGTGTATTATCTCGTGTCCTTGTAACAACTCTGAAGTAACTACTGTCATCTGCATTTTATTTTGTTTTATTATTTTTTTTTATTTATTTATTTATTTTTATTTTATTTATTTATTTTTTTTTGAGACAGAGTCTTGCTCTGTCACCCAGGCTGGAGTGCAGTGGCACGATCTGTGCTCACTGCAAGCTCCGCATCCCGGGTTCACGGCATTCTCCTGCCTCAGCCTCCCACGTAGCTGGGACTACAGGTGCCCGCCACCACGCCCAGCTAATTTTTTGTATTTTTAGCAGAGATGGAGTTTCACTGTGTTAGCCAGGATGGTCTCGATCTCCTGACCTTGTGATCCACCCGCTTGGCCTCCCAAAGTGCTGGGGTTACAGGCGTGAGCCACCGCTCCTGGCCACATTTTGTTTTATTCTATTTTATTTATTTTCTGAGATGGAGGCTCACTCTGTCACCCAGGCTGGAGTGCAGTGGTGCAATCTTGGCTCACTGCAATCTCCGCCCTCCCAGGATCAAGCAATTCTCATACCTCACCCTCCCAAGTAGCTGGGAATACAGGCACATGCCACCATGCCCTGCAATTTTTGTGTTTTTAGTAGAGACAGGGTTTCACCATATTAGTCAGGCTGGTCTCGAACTCCTGGCCTCAGGTGATCCACCTGCCTCGGCCTCCCAAAGTGCTGCGATTACAGGCATGAGCCACCGCCAAGCTGTCACCTGCATTTTAAAGATGAGCAAACAGAGGCTTAGGGGAGCTAAGAAACTTGCCTAAGTTTACAAGAGATTCAAGTCTTACTCCAAAGTTTCTAATATAGTGTACTGTCTTCCTAGCCACTGATTATTCTGCATTATCTTATTTTAATTACTTCATGATTACCTTAGAGAATAAATATTAGTATTTCCATTTTACCAATATGAAAACTGAGGCACAGCAGTGAAATTACTTGCTCGTGGCAAAGTCAGTATTTTGAATAGTGGTTTAGTTAAACTCAAAGAATTTAACAGTTTCCACAAACTCAGATGCCTGCGAGAAGACATAAATGAGGGATGGGGGCTGGGGGTGAGGCAGTAGAGAGTTGCGGTGACTGTGTAACCAGGAGAGGTCTGCCCAGTCTTAAAGGCAATTGCATTTGAACTCTAGTCTGTTGTGCCCATGCTGGAATGTGGACTCAGTGTTACCACATCTTCAGGTGTTTTCATAAAGGAACTGTGTGTCTAGGTTTATTATGTGAACTTTCTGAAGATCTGATTATTAGCAACTCATTTTAAAAGTTGAATAAAACAGTGTAGGCCACACAAACCAGCAGACCGAGTCTAGCTCCTAAGGCATGTCTTGCCACTAAAGTTACTAAGTTGCCTCTTGCCTCCACGTGAAGCACTCTCATAGCCTTTGCCAGCTTTAAGTGATCCACAGCTCTGGGAATTGCCATTGTCCTCATCCATCAGAACAGGAAAGGGAGGCTCAGGATGGCAAGATGGCTTGAGAGAGTTCACACAGTGAGGAAGTGGGAAGGCCCACTCTATCCCAGGTCAACTCCTGTCCACCTCCTGTTTCCCTGGAGCAAGGACTGGCTAGGAATGACCTACAGAAACACTGCCTGGGATGCTGACTGAATGGGCATCTGCAGAGACCAAGGCCAACATCGGTGACAGGGGGTGGCTCTGACCAGTGTGGCCCAAGGGGTGCTGACCTGAGTCATTATGCAGGTGCAGTGGGAGGCTCTGGGCTCCCTTTCCAGGGAGAAGGCAGCCTGTACCTTGGTGTCAGCCTCTGACCCAGCCCTGTGTGTGGTCTGCTGCCCTCCAGGTCAACAAGCTGAAGAGAGAGATGGTTCACCTCCAGCACGAGCTGCAGTTCAAAGAGCGTGGCTTTCAGACCCTGAAGAAGTAAGTACACCCTGCATCCCAGAGCATGGGGGCCGCTCCCCACCCAGGCTCCCCTCCTGTCCTCTCTGTCTCTCTCTCCTTCAGTCCCTTTCCTCCCTTCTCAAAATGTGGCTCTCTCATCATTCAATTCAAGTTCTGTTCCACTGGCATTTCCTGAAGATACTGCCACCCAAGGGTGGGGTTTGGAAAGAGGAGAGGGGAGTCGTTTCAGACCACAGAACATTCATTGTCCTGTGGACTCCTGAAGCCATTAAGATTTGTTCCACTTAGCCAAGTGTTACTATCCAGTCACAGAAACAAGCATTGCCCAGCATTTCTGTGCACACGCCTCATCTCTAGTCGATCCAGTAGGGTCTCATATGCACACAAACAAAACACACTTCTTTTTTCCATATCCCCTAAAAGCAGTCACTAAGTGCTTCATTGAAGGATTAACGATCTCTTCTAGCAAAAACCAATTACTAGAAAAGTATGCCATATGCATTGTGCTCTATGGGTGACTTAAGGAGTTTCCAGGATAACTTTCACCAAATGTAATTTTCACCTTTAGAAGCTGAGCTGTGGCCAGGTAAAATACAGCTCTGTTGTGTCTTCTTCTTATTTTTTTTAACTTTTATTTGAAGTTCAGGGGTACATGTGCAGGTTTGTTATACAGGTAAACTTGTGTCATGGGGGTTTGTTGTACAGGTTATTTCATCACCCAGGTATTAAGCCTAGTACCCATTAGTTACTTTTCCTGATCCTCGCCCTCCTCTCACCCTCCACCCTCCTAGAGGCCTCAGTCTGTGTTTTTCCCCTCTATGTGTCCATGTGTTCTCATCATTTAGCTCCCACTTATAAGTGAGAGCATGCAGTAGCTTTGTTGTTTCTTAAGAATAGTTGTGTTACCTGTCGTGATTGTGACGATACTGGCTAAGCTTTGTTGAGCAGTTACTCTGTGCCAGGGAACCCCTGCAGTGTTTCCAAGCAGGTGTGCTCGTTTGATGCTATAGCAACACTGTAAGGAATGCTTTGTTATCTAACTATCCCCATTTTATAGATGAGAAAACTGAGTCACTTAGCAAGTACTCAAGAAAGGGTGGCTGGGCACGGTGGCTCAGGCCTATAATCCCAGCACTTTGGGAGGTCAAGGTGAGAGGATTGCTTGAGCCTGTGAGTTGGAGGTTGCAGTGAGCTGATTGCACCACTGCACTCCAGTCTAAGTGACAAAGTGAGACCCTGTCTTGAAAGAATTAGAGAGAGAGAGAGAGAGAGAAGGGGAGGGGAGGAGAGGGAGGAAGGAAGGGAGGGAAGAAGAAAGGAAGGGAGGGAGGGAGGGAAAGGAAAGGAAAAAAAGAATGAGAGAGAAAGAGAAAAAGTCCTCCAGTCTGGGTGACAAAGTGAGACCCTCTCTCCAAAGAAAGAAAGAAAAAAAGAAAGGAAGAAAGGAGAGAGAAAGAAAGAGAAGGAGAGAGAGAGAAAGCAAGCCCTGCAGTCTGGATGACAAAGTGAGACCCTGTCTCGAAAAAAAGGAAAAAAAGAAAGAAAAGAAGGAGAGAGAGGAGGAGAGAAAGAAATTAAGAAAGGGAGAGAGAAAGATGTTAGCTTATTGTTGTTATTAACTACAGCGTGTAACAGACTCATTCATTGAATTATGTTCAGTGTATCCAATGGGCTCACTGGACAATCATTATGAAGGTCACCTGGTAGCCCTCTTAGACGCTGTAGGCAAGACACTGGGCAGATTTCTCCCTTCTAAGGGGGCATCTCACTTACATTCCCAGGGAGGCCACACCTGTATGGATGGCTATTTCTCACTTTTTGTCCCTCCCTGACTGCTATACCTTTTCCTCATTCCATGAATTTCAAATCCACCCTCATCCTTCTGTGGCCATAGCCCCAAGCCTTTGGATGTCTGTCTCCAAGCCCTATTAGTTGAGGGAACTGTGGTCATCCGTTGAGGGACCAGTTGGTTCTTTTTCACATCTTCCCACCCCACAAGTCCCCACTACCTGGGGTGAGACACACGAATTCAGCACAACACATGCTATAAGAAAGTATGGCTTTGTATTATCACAAATTGTATGTAATTTTTGTGTCTTACAAAGTATTATAAATTATGGCTTTCTATATGTTTACATCTACGTTATATATGTGTTATTTATATATGTGTGTATACATATACCAATCTTGTCTCTCAAACCGAATTCTGAACTTGTTAAGGTCTGGAACCATGCTTTATGCTTCTTGGCAATCTTCAGTAGCACCAATGACAGTTTGGGGCAATAGTATAAGCTTAGAAAATGCCTATTTTTGACCTATTAAAGCAATAGCCTGATTCCTCCACTTTGCAGCAAAATGGCTTCTGAGCACACAGTTTAAGGGCTACTCACTCCCACATCATCTTACTGAATGGGTTCTCCCTGCCTCCTGGCTCCTGCAGTCCAAGAGCTTCTGGTTAGAACACTTCCCATTATTCTCTGAGCCACTGCAAACCTGTTTTACCACTTTGTCACCCTGTAGCAGCATTGAAAACTCTTGTTGTTTGGTAAGCTGATGCTGAAACCCCAAAGACAAGCCTCCTTTCTTCCCCTCTCCCTCTGCCCCATGTTTGATATCAGGCCCAGATAAGACTCCATGGCAGCTCCAGCCACCCACACTCCTTAGCCGGAAGCCAGGCTCTGTGTCCAGTGTGGAGGAAGATGCCTCCTTTAATGTACACCTTGGCAGAGAGGGTCAGGAATGTAGTCTTGAGAGGCAGGTGGTCAGGGTTCAAATCCCAGTTCCCTGGGTCCTTGGAAAAGTGACTTAACCCCTGTGAGCTTTGACTTCATTTGAAAACCTAGGGGTTGTAAAGATTGAATTGGAAAATCCGTGTCAAGTGTGTGGTAATGCCTGGCATGAGGAAAGAGCTCCTTGAGAGTGGGCTGGGGTGGTGACCTCTAGCTGGTTACCCGCTTGTATTGGGAAGGGAACTCGGATGAGCTCTTTGTCTGCCCTGGGCTACACAGTGTGCTGGGGAAGCACTTCACGCCAGCCACCTCATTTCATTCTCTTTACCCTCCTTTTAAGAGAAGTTTTTGTCCTGCCATATATTACAGATGAGGGCACTGGCAGGGTTGAAAATATGCCCAAAGCCACCCAGCTAGCAGGTGTCAGGGCTGAAACCCAGGACTACTGGATTTTGAAATTCATGGCTCAATACCTCCCTTCCCAGCATCATCCCAGATAACTCCCTCCTCATTCCCAGAAAACATAAGGCCCCTTTTTCAGAGTCTAACAGGGATGCTATCCAGTCACTTCTACTTCTGTGCCTACCCTTATGGCAGAACATGGAGAAAGGTACAACTTATCCTTAAGGAATTTCCAGGATAACTTTGACCACATGTAATTTCCCCTATTAGAAAATTTCTCTTTAGCAGCCAAAAGCTGTGTTGTTTCTTTCTTTCTTTCTTTTTGTGTTTGTTTCTTTTTTGAGATGGAGTCTCGCCCTGTCACCCAGGCTGGAGTGCAGTGGCGCAATCTCAGTTCACTGCAACCTCTGCCTCCCAGGTCCAAGTGATTCTCCTGCCTCAGCCTCCTGACTAGCTGGGACTACAGACACGTGCCACCATGCCCGGCTAATTTTTTATATTTTTAGTAGAGCTGGGGTTTCACTGTGTTAGCCAGGATGGTCTCGATCTCCTGACTTCGTGATCTGCCCGCCTAGGCCTCCCAAAGTGCTGGGATTACAGGTGTGAGCCCCCCCCAGCCAGCTCTGTTGTTTTTTAAGAGCAGCTATGTCACCTGTCATGATTGTGATGATACCAGCTAAGCTTCTTTGGGCAGTTGAGTTACTCTGGGCCACGAATCCATATTAGTTCAGTTCATGGTCAGCAACCTGTTTAAAAAAGAGAGGAGAGAAAAGGTTGATGAGGATTAAAGGTTGCCTCTTGGAGGAGGTTGCAAAGAAAAATCAAGACGAAAGCTTGGGATTTTGACTTGCCAGCTCCCTTGCAAACAGGGAAGAGTGGAGACCAGGCATCTCGCCCCTGTCGGGGTAGGGCAGTGCAGCACCTCTCTGCACAGCACGAGCCCTGCCGTGCCCAGGTGGGAGGTGTCTGGACAGGACCAGGAGTCGGCTGCTGTCAGCCTTTGCCCCACCTCTCTGTGGCTACCGGGTATGTGAATCTCTAAAGTCCTGAAGAGAGGACAGCTGAGGAATTTGGAAATCCTAAAACACATGCATACACACACACACACACACACACACACTTTTCTTTCCCTTTAAAAAAAAAAAGATTCATTCACCGTGTGCATAATGGTGACCCTTTGTTCTCCCCCCCCACCACCACCCAGCTTCATCCCAAGAGTGTTCCCTCTCAGACCCGCTCTCTGGAGCCAAATTCCAGAGGCCGGGTTGCTAAGGCCCTTGAAGAAATCAGGTAGAGGCTGTTGGAGGCCCAGCAGACAAACCGCTTCTGTCTCATCCTGCAAGGGATTCAAAGCCCTTCTCGTCCTGTTGGCAGAGGACAGCTGGGCACAGCCCCCTCCCCAGAGTCCCCAGCCCTCGGACATGCTCCAACAAACAACGTCTCCCTGCACCCCCTATGCCCATCTGCAGCAGGACCACTGCCTGTCCCGGACACTGGCTCTGGGGAGCCTCCTTGCCATGGAGCATCTTCTAAGCTCCCTTAGACTAATTTTTCAGACTAAATCTAGGGCCGGTGCTTGACGACCTGATAGGCCTGCCCAGGCCCGAGTCCTGGAAAGGAATAGACAGGCTATTTTTAGTGGGGAGACATAAACGGGGCTTTGTTTTCTCTCCATGGAGGCTGAAGTAACCACAGGGGGAGGCTGTGTTGAGACCGTGCTCCATGCCTCGCTCTCTCCTCTGCTTGGAGGTGCAGACGATGAGGCCAGGATGAAAACCTGCTTCTGCTCAGGATTCCCCATGAGGGTTATTTTTAGCCCAGGACAGTTTGGCCTGTAGCAGGAAACCACAAAGGAATGCCTGTGAGCAGTTTCTCATCCTGAAATAATGAGTTTGTGGTTTTCCCGCAGACTGTAAAACTCCTTTTTCTCCACCTTGGACTGAAACCTCAGGCCTAGCCTTTGGCGAAAGTGTGATGTAGTTAAAATGCATCTCTGCCCCCCCGGACCTTTTTGACACCTCGGCCCTCCTTCTCCAGAAGCTCACCCCTGCCTGTCTCTGGTTTGGTCTGACCTTCAGAAAGCTACATCAGGACCCTTTTTTTTTTTTTTTAATTTTTCCCCCATCAAAATGAACCTGTATGTAGGGCCTGGATAAGCCAATAAGTTCTCCAGACTAGAAGTGTTTTAATCCCTTATGTTTGTATAGTAATTCTTAGTTCATCACAAGATTTTCCATCCCATATTCCGTTCGATGTTCCTGACAACTCCATGAATATGGGCTAGGTGGATAACGTTATCCAGGCTTTTTAGAGGAGGAAACTGAGGCTCTGTGTATTTGAGAGATGACCCTAGGGTCACCCTAGTAATAGGTAGTAGAGCTGGGAGTTTTTCATCCTTCTATCCTTTTCTTCATTGTGTTCATTAGCTCAACACATGCTTATTAAAGACTGGTTCTTGACCAGCATGATTTTGCTCCCTCTCCCTCAAGGGACATTAGGTAATACATGGAGATATTTTCATTTATCACTGAAATTTCAGATATTTTCAGGGTGGGGGTACCACCAGCATCTTGTGAGGTGAGGCCAGGAATGCTTCTAGACATCATACAATGCACAGGACAGCCTGCCCTCCCTCCAAAAGAGAATGAGACAAACATGTTCAACTCTGCCTCCTGTTCCCAAGCCTCCCAGAGTCAAGTCAAAGATGCTACCACATAAACTATAAATTATCACACAATGTAACGACTGCAGAGTCACAGCCATGTGTGATGTGTATGGGAAGCCCCTACCCAGCCCGGAGGACCCAGGGAAGTAATCAGGGAAGGCCTCCCGTAAGAGCTGATGTTTAGAGGACACTGACTCCATGAGCAGTGTTGCTTCTGCAGCCACACACATTGGCCATTTAACAGGGACCTTCTATGCCTTTTTTTTCCTTTTCTTTCTTTTTTTTTTTTTTTTGAGACGGAGTCTTGTTCTGTCTCCCAGGCTGGAGTGCAGTGGCATGATCTCGGCTCACTGCAACCTCTGCCTCCCAGGTTCAAGCAATTCTCATGCCTCAGCCTCTCAGACAGCTGAAATTACAGGCTTGTGCCACCATGCCCAGCTAATTTTTGTATTTTTAGTAGAGACAGGGTTTCACCATGTTGCTCTGGTTAGTCTTGAACTCCTGGCCTCAAGTGATCCACCTGCCTTGGCCTCCCAAAGTGTTGGGATTACAGGTGTGAGCCACCATGCCCAGCCCGGAACCTTCTATGCCTTATCCCACAAGTGGGACCTAGGGAGGAAGGGTTAGCAGGACAGAGGGAGGGGCCTTCTTAAGGGACTGAAGTCCTGTGGTCTGTGCTTTTCCCCGGGGGAGACCCTGTCCCTCACCCTATCTAAGGTTGACCTTTCCCATTAACTGTCTCCTAGAATCGATAAGAAAATGTCTGATGCTCAGGGCAGCTACAAACTGGATGAAGCTCAGGCTGTCTTGAGAGAAACAAAAGCCATCAAAAAGGCTATTACCTGTGGGGAAAAGGAAAAGCAAGATCTCATTAAGGTATGCAAGTTCCTGTTGATGTGGGTGCCATCTTGATTTCTCCTGAGTATTCCTGTATGCCAGTCATATGCGGGCTATTTCCACATGGTACACACATCACTGAGTTCTCATTACCAGTCTTCCTGGGGTTTTGGTTCCATTTCATAGAGGAGGACGTGGAGGCTCAGAAGCATTAAGTGACTTTGCATAAGGTCACCCAGCTAGTGTAAATGGCAGAGTTGGAATGGAAGTCATTTGGCCTAGTCCAAAGGCCACATCCTTGCCACTAGCTCTAACTACCTGACTTATTTTTTCTTTGTTTTTTAAACTTTTATTTTTTAATAGAGTCGGCCGGGCGTGGCTCACGCCTGTAATCCCAGCACTTTGGGAGGCCGAG
This sequence comes from Hylobates moloch, assembly GCF_009828535.3. Lineage (NCBI taxonomy): Eukaryota > Metazoa > Chordata > Mammalia > Primates > Hylobatidae > Hylobates > Hylobates moloch. The sequence goes on from NW_026652281.1 coordinate 145,510,358, forward strand.
GCGGGTGGATCACGGGGTCAGGAGATCGAGACCATCCTGGCTAACACGGAGAAACCCCGTCTCTACTAAAAAATACAAAAAATTAGCCGGGTGCAGTGGCAGGCGCCTGTAGTCCCAGCTACTCGGGAGGCTGAGGCAGGAGAATGGCGTGAACCCAGGAGGTGGAGCTTGCAGTGAGCCGAGATAGTGCCACTGCAGTCTGGCCTGGGCAAAAGAGTGAGACTCCGTCTCAAAAAATAAATAAATAAAAAAGAGAGAGTCTTGCTATGTTGCTCAGGCTGGTCTTGATAACTCCTGGGCTCAAGAGATTCTCCCACCTTAGCCTCCCAAAGTGCTGGGATTACAGGCATGAGCCAGCACACCTGGTCCCTGACTTATTTTTCAAGGAATGAAATGGAGGGAGGTGGTTTCAACATCATTAACCTTTGACATCAAAATGTAGCATCTCTATAAGCATTTCATTGTGTGTTCTGCCTCTATGCTGGGAACTGAACAAATTATAACAGATATTATGTAATGTGCCAGGTGATTATGCCAAGCCTTTTGTATGCATCATGTCTCATCTCTTAAATCAACCCTAGTTTATCCCCATCCTACAGAAAAAAGACTGTACAACTCAAAGAGGAAGCTAGAGCCATGATTCAAACCCTGACTTACAGACCCATTCTCTTACCCCCTGTACATATCACCTCCCCTTCCACAAACCACCCTGACCTCAGATATTTCACTGGCAGATTAGGAGTCCTCAGAGATGCTGTAAATGACTTAGTGAAGGAAGCTGTGTGCTCTGTGACAAGCAGAACAGTCTTGAAGCTCCTGCCCAGGACAGCCTCCCAGTGAAAACATTTAGATGAGGAGCTCATGGACAGTGAGGGGTGTTCCTGTTGTGATTAGTGGTTGAGATCGTGGAGCCTTAGGCCAGGTAGACCAGGTCCAAATCTTGCCTCGGTCAATTGCCAGCTTCTCATCGATAAATTGGGGATAATCGTAGGTCATTCTTTGCATGACTATTGTCAGGATTCAGGAAGACTCTGGTAAAGCTGACAGTTATTGAGTATGGGCTGTATTCACTAGTGTTTTACACTTGTCATCTCATTTAATCAAGATGATTGCCCTGTGAGATAGGACCTGCGATTCTTCCCCCCCCCCCCCCTTTTTTTTTTAAGAATCAGGGTCTCGCTCTATCGCCCAGGCTGGAATGCAGTGGCATGATCATAGCTCACTGCAGCGTTGAACTCCTGGGCTCAAGCAATCCTCCCACCTCAGCCTCCCGAGCAGTTGGAACTACAGACGTGCACCGCCACACCCAGCTATTTTTTTTTTTTTTTTTTTAGAGATGGGAGTCCCAGTATGTTGCCCAGGCTGATCTTGAATTCCTGGCCTCAAGTGATCCTCCCACCTCGGCCTCTCAAAACACTGAGATTACAGGCATGAGCACCCAGCTGATTATTCCCATTTTACAGGAGAGGAAATTGAGGCAAACAGAGGTTATTCAGCTAGGTCAAGTCACACAGCTGGGAAGCAGCAGAGCAGGGATTCCAACTAGGGCAGTGTGGCTCCAGAGTCGGCATCCACACCGGTTTCTCCTATATCATAGGCCCAGCGCAGAGCCTGACACACAGCAAGGACCCACTCACTGCTAGCTCTCTATCACAGGATCAGTAGGATGTCTGGGGAGGGCACAGGTTCCTAAATTAAGGGAGGGTAGAGAGGGAAGCATGGGGAGCATGGCAGACCCAGAGCTCCCTCCTGGGAAGGCGTATCACTAACCCTGCTCTCCCCTCCTTCAGAGCCTTGCCATGTTGAAGGACGGCTTCCGCACTGACAGGGGGTCTCACTCAGACCTGTGGTCCAGCAGCAGCTCTCTGGAGAGTTCGAGTTTCCCGCTACCGAAACAGTACCTGGACGTGAGCTCCCAGACAGACATCTCGGGAAGTGTGAGTAGACAGGGCAGGTTGCTGGGGGCCTTCCACAGGATGGCAGCCGGGAGGCTGCTGTAATGGACAGCTGCCTTCTCATGGCTCACCAGGGAGCTAGCCAGGGGCTCTCTGCAGGGCTGGCTGCTGCCTCAGCCCTCTGGAGCTCTGTTCTCTTACAGACCTCCCGGCCCCAGGAGGATATGATGTGGTGCTGTGGAGGAAAAGCCTGCACTGACGGCCATCATGGCCCTGAGTATTGCCTGACCAGGTGCTTGTGTCTCTTAATGCTGCACAGAAAGCATGTTTAAAGGACAAAATGTCTTTCTCTGTGTTGTTGTTGTTTTTTTTTTACTATTTTGCAGTTCCATTTCCATTTTTCTTTCCCCGGCTGGACAGCAGAGGATATTTTCCTCCTGTTAGTCTCAAAACAATGCATGCAGCTTTCAGGCAGCTGCTTGACTCCCAGTTCCAAAGCTCAGTCCGGTCCTAGTTATGAATAGTGAAAGCGCTGTCCAGATGTGGCTCGGGAAAGGGTTAGAGCAGGGCTGACCCACAGTGCCTCGTAACTTTTGGAGAGCTTTTGTTTTACTAGAGCCAGCAACATTGAACAAATCTGCCTTCCAGCCTCTCTGGCGGACAGCCCCTAAATGCTGTTCCTATCTAAGTTCTATAGCTGTCTTCCCACTTGTCCAAGGGTGACCGGTGAGCCTTGTAGCTTCTTGCTGCTCTTAACAGACTAGCACAGCAAAAGAGGCTGTCCCTTCCTTCCCCACACCACCATGTGTCCAGCTACTAGCCATCTGCAGGCCAAAGTATTTGTAAAGGAACTGTCCCTCTCTTCGTGAGTGCTGGGGTCTTCTCCCCATCCACCCAGTGTTTCATTCCTGACTGCAGCCTCTGAGTTTTCTATGGATCCCCTCCCCAGTGCCCCCCAGAATGGCTTTCTTGATATTGGCTATCCCTGTTTCCTCCTCACCAATTGTCCTCCACGCTTCTGTGGCTTGAATTGGCACCAAGCCAAGCCATTTGGGTCTGCAAGATGATATTCTGAGTCTTTGGCTTCTGTTTTCAAAGTGATCGATGTCTGAGTGTACGGCTCTTCCGTGGCCTGAAGGGAGGAAAGTGTTTTTGCTTAACCAGCTTCCCTGCGATCTGCACCGCCAGCCCAATCACCGGGGGCTATTCTTGGCTACTGCCCACGCAAGCTGTCAAGTCTCTCATGAGCCCTCGAAACCCAACTCAGCGCTGGCCACAACAGCCACATAATTCCTGACTTTGTTCTTCTCCTCTAGTTCGGCATCAACAGCAACAATCAGTTGGCAGAGAAGGTCAGATTGCGCCTTCGATATGAAGAGGCTAAGAGAAGGTAATTGGGCTGGGGCTAGGGGCGGGATGGTTCCAAAAATAATAACTACTATTGTAGAATGCCTGCTCTGTGCTTAGCTTTTCACACACTTCGTCTTCTTTAATCCTCACAAAGATTATGAAGATAGTTATTGTAATCTTTATATTTTCATCCTCTCTGAAATTCAGAGAGGAAGTGACTCACCCAGGACACTTCACAAGATAGAGGGTGAAACTATGCTTTGAACCCAGATCTGTTTAACCTCAAAGCCGAGTTATCTTCCCACTTGCCTGTCTTGATTTCTCTAACCAAGGCTTTCCCATGATCCTGTAAGCATTTCGATTTGAAGGAGTACAACTGGAGTTTCAGCAACAGGCTAAAAAGATTATGGACACTACCCACTTCAGTGTCTCCTGCACAGCTGGGAGCAAGCTGGGCTTTTAAGCAGTTGTAGGCCTCTGGGATTTAGATGTTCTGTGGCTTCACAGAATCCTAAGCAGTCAGGTTCCACTACCACAAGTAAAATCAAAATAATAATCAAAGCTGACATTTTTAGAGCATCTGTTATAAGCCTAAACAGATTTTTTTTTAATTACTTTGATTTCTTTTTTAGAGACAGGGTCTTGCTGTGTTACTCAGGCTGGTCTTGAACTCCTGGCCTTAATTGATCCTCCCACCTCAGCCTCCTGAGTAGCTGGGATTATAGGCACGCACCACTACACTTGGCTGAGATTGTTTGTTGTACTAAAACATTGGTGCGTACATCTTCTCATATAATTTTAAAAGCAACCTTATAGCACAGGGTCTATCTTATTATCTCCATGTTAGAGAGGAGAAAGGTAAGACCAAGATATTTCATGACTATTCCAGGTGGTAGAGGCAGAATTTGAATCCTGGACAATCTGGCTTCAAGTTCATGATCTTTCTGTACTGTGAGCCAGCGTTATTGGCAAAGAATGCCCTGGGCATTGTGGTGTGGATGGAAGCCAGGCACATTGCATCTATTCCTTCCTAGACTAAGTTGCCTGGCCTGTGGACCTTCTCAGCCAGGCCAGGTGAAGTATGGCAGTGCCCAGCTCTGCCCCTCTGCCAACTCTGTGTGAATAGTAGAACTCTTTGCAGAGACGACAGAAATCTCATAGAAACCAGAGAAAGCAAAAAAGGGAATGTATTGTCTTATTTAACTCCAAAGTCCTGAGATACCTAGCTTCAGGCACAGCTGGATCCAAGGACTCGGATGATGTTACCCAGACTCAGTCTCTCTCCTTTTCTTCACCCTGCTTGCCTTTATGTTGGCTTTACCCCTCCAGCAGACTTTCCTGTCAAAGTGGCCAGGCAACTCCCAGCAATTCGGAGCTTACACACTACCAGGTTAGCATTCCCTGCGGAAAGGGGACCTACGTTTCCCAATAGTTTTAACTAGCCTTGGGTTTGAGACTCCCTGGCGTTTTTGGGTGAACCAAGCATTGTTACAGGACGGTTGGGGGTGGGCAAAATTAGGATTCTCTAAAGGTCTAGGCATGCGTCATGTTTCCAGTGCTGGGAAGGGTCAGCTGTATGGGAACCAGGTGACTTGAAAGTACGAAAGGAGTGGTTTCCCAAAAACAAATTGGAATATTATTAACAAAAGAAGAAGGAATTGAATGCTGGTCAGTTAAAAAAAAAACAGATGTCCTATGTACTATTTCAGCTCCCCCAGGCATGCAGCAAAACAGCAAGACATCTGTATTTGGATAGCCACTTCTTGTCCTCTCTGAAGAGGACCACTCTGAGCCTTGGATCTATTCCATCCTGCAGGAATGCCTATCTTAGATGGTCAGTCCTAGAGACACTGAAGGACTGCAATGCTCTCTCTGGAGTTGAGCCATTAGACTTCTCATCACAGAGCTTCCTAGCTCATCTGACTTTATGCAGCCTCTTGCTTCCCTCTCCACCCGAAGCTCATTTTAGTGTAAAGGACAGAGCAGCTAGCTCAATGGGAAAGCAAGCTGCAGGACTTGAAAGAGGGAAGGGAGGTGTCTGTAATGCAAGGAGGGTGTGATCATTGGATGTCAAGTTTTGTCACACATGCGTTTCTGAGAAGAGAGACTAGTTGTTTTTATCAGATTCTTAAAAGGATGTAAGGCCTGAAATTTAAGGAGCATTGGCATAGGGAAACAGAAAGTACATCCAGTAAAGCATCAGTCACTTCCCAATGTCCTGCATATGTTGGAGCCCCTGCCAGGCCTTACCATACCATTTCATTCTCAAAGTACTGCAGAACAGCAGCTACAAAGTTGTCTCAAAGCCAATCTTGATAGATTATTGTATACACGAATATGAATTTAAATAACTAACTACAGTCAGTCCTCTGTACTCATGGGTTCTGCATCTGTGGATTCAACCAACCAAGGATCAAAAGTATCCAGGCAAAAAAATTAAAAATAATACAAATTTTTACATATAGTATAACAACTATTTACATAACATTTACATTGTGTTAGGCATTATGAGTAATCTAGAGATGATTTAAAGTATACAGGAGAGTGTGCATGGGTTATATGCAAACACTATGCCATTTTATATAAAGCACTTGAGCATCCATGAATTTTGGTATCTGTGGGAGGTCCTGGAACCAATCCCCTGCAGATACCAAGGGTCAAGTGTATAAGAATTCCTCCTGGGACACTTCACTGGGGAATAAGCAAATCTAGGTATGTTTCTCTACGTGGAATTTTTGCTGCAAATCATGGTGAATTTTGTCCCCGGCAGTGTTCTGATAAAATAAGAATTGGGCCACATTGTCTGCGGGTAAGATTGAACTGGGAGTCCAGAGGCCTCTGGTCTCAACAAGTATTGGCCACATTTATGATTTGCAGTCTTAGGTGCATCATATCCTACCTGGCCATCTGTCCAACCAGGTGAACAACTCCTATCTTACTCACCCTTTAGAGATGGGGTGGCCAGGGTGTGAGAGCTGATGGCACTTTGCAGAGGCCAAGTCCTAAAGGATGATGTCATGATTGTTGTTAGCTATTTGTAGCAGTATTCATTGTTATACTGTGAATCTTATTTTGGCCCAATGATAATAATACCGAAGATCTGTATAACACCTGGCAATGTATAAAGGGCTCTTAATGCTGTGTTCTCACATAACCCACCCTATAGGTACTATATCATCTCTGCCTTATAGATGAGGATACTGAGTCTTAGAGAAGTTAAGGGATGAGGCTGCCAGCTCTTTCCTTTAACTGTTACTTAGTGCTGCAGTATACCAGTCACTGTGCTAGAAGCTTGTGATACCAAAATGATTTCTTGAGAAATGGCCCCTTCCATCAAGAAGGCCAGAGCGAGCCAAGACTCCAACTCCAGGCCTCTGACCCCAAATCCACAGTTGTTCACACAGTGCCACTACCTCTCTCTGAATTGAGAATACGTGGTCAGTGGTTGTAGTCTTAGTGGTCCAGAGCTGCCAGTGACTCAGTACTTGCTATGTGCCAGACACCCTTTCCAATCCTTCTGATGAATGAGTTTTTCTTATCTTTAAGGCCTAGGAAATTGGTCCAATGTTATATACCTAATAAGTGGTCACACCAGGTCATAACAACAGTAGCAAGGACTTACTATGTGCCAAGTACTGTGCTTTGCAGGTTACAGATTATATCATAAAACCTTCAACCAAAATGGCATGAGGAAAGAGCTTTTGTTATTCCCTTCAGAGAGATGAGCAACTTGCCCAAGGCCACACAGCCAGTGGTAAGAGGTTAGTGCCTGGTGATGAATCCACATCTCTATTGTACCAGGAACAGGGCAAGAGCATTGCCTTCTTCATGTCTGCACCCCATTCCTGCAGAGCCTACTTCATTGTTGGCACATGGTAGGCACCCATATGTGTTTGTTTAGAAAAAAAATAGGTTCCTTGAGATGACCTGCTGATCGAAGGAAGACAGTAACTGTCAAAGATTGCTCTGAGATGTCTGTTTCTTCATGGCATCTCCTGTTTCCGCAGTGCCATTAGGCACACCAGTCATGCTTGCTTTCTTGGCCCCCAGGATCGCCAACCTGAAGATCCAGCTGGCCAAGCTTGACAGTGAGGCCTGGCCTGGGGTCCTGGACTCCGAGAGGGACCGGCTGATCCTCATCAACGAGAAGGAGGAGCTGCTGAAGGAGATGCGCTTCATCAGCCCCCGCAAGTGGACCCAGGGGGAAGTGGAGCAGCTGGAGATGGCCCGGAAGCGGCTGGAAAAGGACCTGCAGGCAGCCCGGGACACCCAGAGCAAGGCGCTGACGGAGAGGTGGGGCTGGGGCCCCAGGGTTTGTAGGACCCTTCTCTCACTGGCAGTCTTCCTCAGCCCCCAGATGGGGGAAGAATGAGGGGGCTCCGGGCCCCTGGGCTCCACCCTGAGCATGCTCAGTTCAGATATCTCTCAGATTGCCGACACAGGAAATCAGGAAAGACGATTTGTCATCTGGTGCCCCAGCTACCCTGGTACTTTGCATGGTGAATCATGCTACCAAAAAGTCTGCTTAGGTGCAGGTGTTCAAAAATGTATCTTCTGATTCAATTAAGCCACATAACTCTATATAATTTAAAGCAGACATTTTCCAACTTTTTGACAGTGATGCACATTTTATACTGTGACCTGATACAAGGTTCACAAAATAGTGCATGCTCTTTCTACCTGTGATGGTCCTCTGATGTTTTCTCTCTTCTGTTGCATTTTGTTTCATGCAGTTCGTGACTCACCAAATTGATTTCACCCCATGCTGAGTAAGGGGTTGCAGTTTGCAGTTTGAAAAATACTGGTCTGGATGGGGGTTGCAAACTGGCATGCTTATAGGAGCCAAGCAGGTCACAGAAATGCTGGAGACCCACCTGGCAGTGGTCTGTGTCAGACCAGAGTGCACAGACCCCACTGGTTTAAAGCAGGTGCTGTCCGTCTGCTCCAGCAAATGGGAGTGCAGGCCTCAGGCTGCCAGAGCTGCCTGTACTTCAAACAAAAGAGTCGTTCAGAATTTTTATTTTTAAATATTGGGAACTAATCCAGAAGTTTTTTTAAAAATATGCAAATCAGCCTCATCTATGGGCCTGATATAACCTAAAAGCCACTGGTTTATATTCTCTAATTTAGACCTTATTATAGACATTGTCTTTGTTTATTTCCTTCAGTGTTCCCACCAGCCTCCTCACCCACATTGCACCGAATGCAACACTGCGTTCACCATAGGCTTTACAAAGCTCTCCTGCTTCATGTTCATTCATTCATTCTGTTCATCAGCCAGTGTTTACTCATTCATTTGAGAAACCGTTTGCTGCACAGATTGTGTGTGCAAGGCAATTTGGGGGATTCAGAAATTAACAAGACATGGTCCCTGCCCCATGACCTTTAAATCTATTCTAGTTATTTTCATGATTTTTTTGGCAGGAGCCTTTATGCAGCAAGGTCCCTGCCCCTAAGGAGCTTAGAAGTGAAGCTAGTGATTTTCAAGTGTGTGTGTGTGTGTGTGTGTGTGTGTGTGTGTGTGTGTGTGTGTTATGTGTGGTGTGTGTGTGTTTGGAATATGAGCAAGGGAATTCCTTTTTCTAGTGAAATCAGAGGCAGAGGCCCAGTTTACGAAGCAAGTAAACGTGCCTACTGCCTCAGTGGAAGTAGTCGGGACTCCTCGAGATGCTGTCTGTGCTCACTCTGTCACCCCATCATGAGTCTTCCAGGGAGCCTTCGAGCTCTAAGGCACCCGGCTTGCAGTACCAGCCTAGCAATTGAGTAGGCCCCGCTTGCACATGGCATGGTGCCAGGTGGATCAGGTTCCGCAAGTTCTTGCCTGGCCTCCCGTGGCTTCAGAGACCCCCTTGACTCGTCGATGATGGGAATCTCTCTGCACTAGTTGCTTAGTCAGAACTGCTAGCAGTCATGTCCAAAGCGTATCCGTTTCCTCTCTTCCATTCTTCATTGGCAGCAGCAGCTGATTAGCCCTGATCCACCACCAGTTGGTGGGAGAAGGAGAAGGACAGAGCTTGAATAACTGGTATTCTGCAGCCCTTGGAAGCACCTTGCTAGAAGTCTTCTTTAGCACCACGACTCCGTTCTGCTTTCTCTGGGATTTTGTGCTATGGGGATAAGGCCTATGTCTATGTGCCCGCATGTCTTTAGTGTTCGTTGAAAGAATAAATGGTTAGCTGGCCTGGGCAGACCCTTACTAGGCCTCTGTGTATATCTCCTGGTCTTTATACCCATTCCCTGGGTCCCTCACTTGCTTCCAGACCCTATGATTGCCACTGGGAAGCCCTTAGCTGTTCATCATCCCCACAGCCAGCAGCTGAAGAGAACAGACTCTTCGGCTTCTCACTGTGCTTCTCACTTGCTGTGCTTCTCACTTGCTGACCTTGTGCTTCTCACTTGCTGACCTTGAGCAAGTCATTGACCAATTTGGGTTTCACTTGCATAATAGGGAAAAAACAGGATACATTAAGTCTCACTTAACATTTGTTAGTAGGTTCTTGGAAAACTGTGACTTTAAGCAAAACAATGAAACCATTTTTTTTCTATCAACTTTATGTTTTATTTTTATTTTTTTTGAGTTGGAGTCTTGCCCTGTCACCCAGGCTGGAGCGCAGTGGCACGATCGTGGCTTACTGCAACTTCCACCTTCCGAGTTCAAGCAATTCTCCTGCCTTAGCCTCCCAAGTAGCTGAGATTACAAGTGTGCACCACCACACCCAGCTAATTTTTGTATTTTAGTAGAGATGGGGTTTCACCATGTTGGCCAGGCTGGTCTCAAACTCCTGACCTCAGGTGATCCACCTGCCTCAGCCTCCCAAAGTGCTGAGATAACAGGCGTGACCCACTGCACTCAGCTCCATCAACTTTATTTAAAAATGACATAATTTGAGAACTTGATGTACATCATTTTGCTTAAAGTTGTGGTTAGCAAGAACCTATCTACAATGCTGAGGACTTAACTGTAATTACATTAAACACATATATGGTCTGGAGGCAGGCAGCTAGACTAGGCTGTGAATTGAGGCTCTTCCCTTCTGTAAAATTGTTGCTTTCTTGAAACTCTAATTGGAGGCTCTTAGGGACCCCTAGGGTATACCACATGTAAAAGCTCCCATCCTGTGCCAGATGGTAGCCTACATAATCTCACTTAAACCTCCCAGGAACCCTGAGGTTAATCCCCATTTTACAAATGAGGAAACTGAGGCTCACCCGAGATCCCTAAGTGCCAGAACTGGGATTAGAAAACCACAAGTTTGCTAGCCCCAGAGGCTGTGCTCACTTTAGGATGCTCGGCACTCGGAAGGCTTTCCGTTATTGCCTTCAACCCCATCTTTCAAAGGTCTGCAGGCTCCTCCGGGGCAGTGGGTTCACAGAGCTCGTACGAGGAGGCCAGAACCTCCACTCTTCCGCAGCTGCTGAGCGGGCAGCTCGGAGGGTCTGGTAGGAGGGTGCTTGGGGCAAATGCAGTGGTAGGGAAGCTGGAGGGCATGCAGGCAGGCAGCCATGTGTGCCCTAAGAGGAGTCTAAGGAGGAAGCCCACAGGAATGGGGTACCATGCTCATGGCTGTGGGTGTCCCACAGTGGGGAGATGGGAAAGCCATCCCAACCGTCTGTGTGTCTGCAGCTGTTTCCTTCCAGCTCCATGTCAGTCTGTCTGTGTTCATCCTTCTGACTCTGGTATTCTGTTTCCCTTCTGTCTTTGTTTCTCGTGTGTGTGTATCTTTATTTTTAGTGTCTCTGTTTCTCTCTTTGTGTCTCCCCTCTCTCCTCTTTCTCTATTCTCTCTCTCTCAAAATGGGATTATTATGCTCCTCATCTTCACACAACAGCCTCGCATTCAAGGTGCCTTTGAGGACGGGAATAGACACATCCAGGAGAGGCTGACTGCAGGACCTGCCAAACCCCGCTCACAAATCAGTCAGACTCACAGGCATCCGAACAAACCTCATCCTACCCTCTGCCTCCCTCTCCTTCCCAAGGGCCTTCCCCACTGCTCCCCAGAGCTGGTGTGCAGTCATGCAGGATGCTCGTTAGCACATGGGCTCCCTGGCCCCACCCCAGGGACCGATTCTTCTGGCCTGAGATACAGCCCAGGTTCTTACATTTTTAACCAGCACCCAAGCAAGGTGCTGAGCTACAGCTTGTGGGGACTCCAGTCCCACCTTCTGGATCCTCTGCCTGCCTCCACGCTTGATGGGTTCTTGGCCTCCCAGCGTGTGCCAGGCATCACACACATGTGCCATCTATCCTGCAAAACCCAACGCCACTGGGAGGTGGCCCCGGCACCTGTGCATTGCTAGCAGTAGCTAGCCCCTAATGCCAGGATGTCATGGCAGCCCAACTCCCAGACCCCTCATCATCCTGTTGAGGCTTCATTGGGGACCCACATTTACTCCCAGCACACACCTCTGTGACTTTTCTCCCACAGAGAAGAGGAAAACCAAGGTAAAAATGGTGAGCCCCAGCTGCTCCTTGATCCTGGACCTCAACTGTTCCTGAGCTTTCCTTTTATACTGGGTCAAGAGATTCCACAGCCTTGTTCATTCTGTTGAAAGTCAAGGATTTTGTTCATTACTGGTTCCATCTGCCAACCTGCTGTGCACCGCCACCCCAGCCTCAGGCAGGACTCTAGAAGGACAGTACCAGGGATTGAGCTGACCAAGAACCATGCCAAGGCCACTCTGCCTGCTGCTCCTATTGCCTTTTCTGTAATTTCACAGATTTAGTTGCCCAGTAACAAGCCCGACCCACCCCTCAACACTTTTCCATTTGGTATAGAGCAAGCTCTGGTCTTTACTGCAGGGCATGTGCTCGGGGCTTGGATGTGTGGGCAGAGGGATGGCATGACTTGGCTTTTCCATGGAAATGAGCCCTTTCTCCCAGGCCCCAGGCTGGGTTAGCTGTATCCTAGGTTCACTCCCCAGTCCAGAGACCAACTAGCCAGTCATCCCCTCTTCAGCAGGTTGACATGAGGGGATGGAGGCCAACCATGGAACACATCTGTCCATGGAAGGTATAATAACATGCAGGTCTTTCAGCAGAGCTCATAAACTCTGCCTGCTTCATCTGGAGAAAAAGTCATCCATTCAGCAAATATTGAGCATGTCCACAAGGTGGGCACTGTGCTGGGTGAGCAAAACACAGCCTCTGCCTCTCTGCCATCGCCGTACAGTGCAGCAACTTGCAAACCTTGGTGTGCCTAAAGATCACCTGGGAGGCTTAATGAAAAGAGAGATTTCTGGGCCCTACCCTGGGCTTTTTGATTCAGCAGGTCAAAGTAGGGCCCAGGAATGTGCATTTCAATAATCACTCCCCACTTTCTGATGCAGGTAGTCTGTGGGCCACAGGCTGAGAAAGACTAGTCTAGTAGACACATGAGAGCAGCCCAGGCAGTGAGTTTGTGAGGGCACAGGCTTGCTTGATAGGGCCCTTTATTTTGTAGTGGGCCCACTCCAGGGGTTGGAGAGCCATTCCGGGGGCAAAGACAAACCCTGGAGTCCACCCAAGCCGCCCTCCATGGGGGGTTTCAGGAGAGGTCAGGGCTCAGATATGGTCCTAAAGCCAAAGGTCTCTTCCAAACACAAGGATTTGTCTCCAGGGAGATAGTTTACTGAATTGGGCTTTGGCGTCAGGCATGCCTGGGTGAGAATCTTTGCTTCCAGTTCTGTGACATTCCATCACATCCACTAACTTCTCCCTACTCTCTGGTCCCATTCTGTCCAGCTCCTTTGCTGACTGTTGCCAGTCCATCCAACCTCGGAATGTTGTGTGTACTCAGAGCCTGGTCCTAGGCCTTCCCTTGTTCTCGCTTCTGTATTTTGCCCTAAGATGGTGCATGAGTCTACTAGCGCTGCCATAACAATGTACCACAGACTGACTGGGTGACTTAAACAGTGGACATTTATTTTCTCACAGTCTGGAAGCTAAAAGTCCAAGATCAGATGTCAGCGGGGTTGCTTTCTTCTGAGGTCTCTTCCCTTGGCTTGTAGACGGCCTCCTCCTCCCTCTGTTTCACGTGGTCTTCCCCCGTGCCTGTGCCCTAATCTCCTCTTAGAAGGACACCAGTCATACTGGATTAGAGTCTGCCCTACTGACCTCATTTTACCTTAATTACTTCTTAAAAGCCCTATCTCCAAATACAATCACATTCGGAGGTACTGCTGCTTAGGACTTTGATGTAGGATTTCAGGGGGACAAAAATCAAGCCAGAACAGATGGTAATCTCATTCAGGTGGTGATCCATCTGATAGGGACCCCCCCGCCCCGACCTTTATAGCAGCCCGTCTGTTCAGTATTCATACCCACATATCCATAATAGAGCTCTTCTCTTCCCCCGGGTTCCCCTGCCTCAGCCTTCTCCTCTTAGCAGATGCCATCTGCAGGGCCACTTGACTGCCTGTAGCAGTAACCGCACAGTCTTCCACATTTACTCCCTCAGCCTCACCCGCTCCTGCAGCCCAGGCACTGTCTCTGTCTCTGTCTCTGCATTGCTCAAGCCTCCACCATCTCAGTTACACCTCACAGCCACCCTCCCCGCCTTCAGTCCTCAGCCTCCTGCCCATTGTCCTCCCCACAGTCATGGTGACCTCAAGATGATAAGGTCTCTGCTAAAGCCCCTGCTTGGAATGTTCTTTCCTCCTGCACTTTTCCTAGCCAACCGCTGTCCATTATCCATCCTTAAATTTCTCTACTAGTCAGGAATCTAACTGCTGCAAGAAACAGCCCCCAAAGTCTCTGTGGCTTCACACAACGGGTTTGTTTCTTGTTCATATAATGTCTAATTGGGTATGTCCAGTTAACAGGCAGCCTTCCATGTGGTCATTCAGGAACTCAGGCTCTTTCCATCTGTGACATCTCCCCTTTGAGTCCACAAGAGTCCAGGCAAGAGACAGTGAAGAAGACACACCCACTTTTCTTAACTACTAGTGCTCACATCCCATTGGCCAGAACTTGGTCATACGCCCTGCCCACCCGGCCACAGGGAAGGCTGGGAAAATGGTCGAGGGACAGGGCAGGGTACACACCACCAGTCTCAGCTACAGAGTCACTTGGCTGGAAGAGGCTCACCTGCCAGTTCAAATTGGGCCTCTCCTTTTGTGTTCTTTTCTACCATTTGTACTTTTTCTTCATGGACCTTGTCACACACTGTGTTAATTAGATATTTGAGTTTTTCTTTAATATCGGTTCTCCCCAGTGGAATGTGAGCCCCATAAGAACAGAAACAAGTCCTACTGTGCTCACTCACTACTTTATCCCCAGTGCCATGGGCAGGGGCCAGTACAAAATGGGCACTCAGTAAATATGAGCTGAAAGGTGGAGGAAGGAAGAGAAGGAGGGTGTGGTTGAGTGAAATCCTAATTCTGCCACTAATTCCACAGCTTTAGGTAAATTATACAACTCTAAGGGCCTCGATTTCCTCTTATGTAAAGTAGTAAAAATCATTCTTACTATGCAGCATTATTGTGTGACTGAATTAAGGCAGTGTCCTAAGGTTCCTAGCAGAGTGCCTGATATATATATAGTGGGTGAGTGATATTGCAGTTATCATAGGATTATAATGTATGTGGAAGCTCTAGCTCCCCGGAGGCCTTGGTCAAATGCTTGCGGAAAGTTCTTGTGCCTGTGGGTCTGGGTGTACATGGGTAAGAGTGCATGCCTGTGCTTCCTTTCGGCGCATCCCTCTCATGCTTTGTCTCCCTCCAGGTTAAAGTTAAACAGTAAGAGGAACCAGCTTGTGAGAGAACTGGAGGAAGCCACTCGGCAGGTGGCAACTCTGCACTCCCAGCTGAAAAGGTGAGAGGTGGGCGATGAGGCCACTACTCCCCTGGGCATGGCCAGACATGGGTGTCCCCAGTGTCCCAGCCCAGGCTGTACCCTTCACTTGTCCTCCGTGGCTTGAAAGTGGATGTTTAGAAGCACAGCAAGTGGATTGTCAGCAGACTCGGGCATGGCCTGGTGTGGCTAGGAATAGGGGTCTTGACCTCTCCAGACTGATAGCACAAAGAAGGCCCCAAATAGGTAGTCTTAGGAGGCTCAGCTGGGTGTCATGGCTCACACCTGTAATCCCAGCACTTTGGGAGGCCAAGGTGGGTGGATCACTTGAGCTCAGGAGTTTGAAACCAGCCTGGGCAACATGGCGAAACCCCATCTCTACTAAAAATACAAAATTAGCCAGGTGTCGTGGTGCATGCCTGTGGTCCCAGCTACTCGGGAGGCTGAGGTGGGAGGATGACTTGAGTCCAGGAGGAGGCTTACCGTGAGCCGAGATCGTGCTACTGCACTCCAGCCTGGGTGATAGAGCCAGACCTTGTCTCCAAAAAGAAAAACGAAAAGCCTTAGGAAACTCACACTGCCACCTACCTGTACAACACAGAGAAAGTGGCGTCAGAGCTGGGCCTCCATGAACAACAGTGCATCAGTGGAATTTAATAACAACATTTTGTTCCATTAGATTTTTTTCTAATGGTGGCCTTCTCTTTGTAGTAAGTGATACTGCTTTTCAAATTACACTTAGGATGTAAAGTTTCCTTTTAATATAGATGTTTTAAAGTATTAAAACAGTGAGTTGGGGCAGGCGTGGTGGTTCACGCCTGTAATCCTACCACTTTGGGAGGCCGACGCAGGTGGATTGCCTGAGCTCAGGAGTTTAAGACTAGCCTGGGCAACATGGTGAAACCCCGTCTCTACTAAAATACAAAAAATTAGCCGAGCGTGGTGGCAGGCACCTGTAGTCCCAGCTACTTGGGAGGCTGAGGCAGGAGAATTGCTTAAACCCAGGAGGCGGAGGTTGCAGTGAGCCAAGATTGCGCCACTGCACTCCAGCCTGGCGACAGAGCAAGACTCCGTCTCCAAAACAAGAAAAAAACACAGTGAGTTGATTTCAAGAAAGATATTAAGAAATCTTTATTTCATAATGGATTCAACTATGAAAAAATATCATACAAACGCAACATAGCCAATTGGAGCTTTGGGAAACACAGATTTAGAGGAAAAAGTGGACTTTTAAGGCAGCTATAACTTGAGTCCAAAGCCCAGCTCTGCCATGTCTTGATTGTGTGGCCTTCTTGGGGTATCAGTTTTCCATGAAGTGGGGGTGAAGGGTCTACCCTAGAGTTTGCCAAGCAAGTCTAGTGAGATCATGGTGCTTTCCAGAGCTCAGCAGAAGGTCTCGGGGGCCCACTTCACTGTGTGCGTCTCACTGTCCTTCCCCTCCCTGTGTCCCAGTCTTTCAAGCAGCATGCAGTCCCTGTCCTCAGGCAGCAGCCCCGGATCCCTCACGTCCAGCCGGGGCTCCCTGGTTGCATCCAGCCTGGACTCCTCCACTTCAGCCAGCTTCACTGACCTCTACTATGACCCCTTTGAGCAGCTGGACTCAGAGCTGCAGAGCAAGGTGGAGTTCCTGCTCCTGGAGGGGGCCACCGGCTTCCGGCCCTCGGGCTGCATCACGACCATCCACGAGGATGAGGTGGCCAAGACCCAGAAGGCAGAGGGAGGTGGCCGCCTGCAGGCTCTGCGTTCCCTGTCTGGCACCCCAAAGTCCATGACCTCCCTATCCCCACGTTCCTCTCTCTCCTCCCCCTCCCCACCCTGTTCCCCTCTCATGGCTGACCCCCTTCTGGCTGGTGATGCCTTCCTCAACTCCCTGGAGTTTGAAGACCCAGAGCTGAATGCCACTCTTTGTGAACTGAGCCTTGGTAACAGCGCCCAGGAAAGATACCGGCTGGAGGAACCAGGAACGGAGGGCAAGCAGCTGGGCCAAGGTAGAGAGCACCATGCCCAGAGGGTGGGAACCGGGAGGAGGGAAAGAGATACTCTGTGCTCAGAACCCCCAGTGATCATTCTAGTCGATATTTACTGACTGCTTCTGTGTGCTGGGTCTTTGTATGGCAAGTATATTTATTCAGTGGATATTTATTAACTCAGTATTTTTGAGGTCCTGTGTGAAGGGTTTTCAGTAGTAGATTCTGTCCTCCAACAGACATTTAGCACCTTATAAAACGAAATGTCGGATATCCATAGCATATGGATATCCATGCTGGCATATCCATATGCTAATGGATATACATGGATTCATCTATCCATTATTATAGATATGCTGTGTGCCAGGCACTGGGTTGGCCACTAAGGAATCTGTGTTGAAGACAGACAGGGTCCCTGTTCTCATGAAGCTTATGTTCAAATGGAGGCACAGGGAATAAACCTGCAACCAAACAAGCACTACAAAGAAAATAAAACAGGGAATGTGATCCAGCCTTTCTGGTTGGAGGTAGGACTGCCGGGGCAGGTTGGGTTGTGAAAGAAGATGACATTTGAGGGTGTCTTGAATGGCGAGATGGAGCCAGCCTTGGGAAGAGCAAGAGCAAAATCTCTGAGGTCAGAGCAAGGGACTAGAAGGGGAGCCAGGAAGCCGTGAGTCAGAGGTAGGGGGTTACCAACGAGGCTGGAGAACTAGGCAAGAGTCCAGATCCTGAAAGGCCCGGTGGGCTGTGCTAAGGAGTTTGGATTTTATCCTAATTGCACTGGGGACCTATGTGACCATTTGAAGCCAGGAATGATATGATCTGACTCCCATTCTGCATGGGGTCAGAAAGAACATTTTGGCGCTGGTCGGGATTTAAGTTGGAATCTTCAAAATAGAAGATGATGCTGACATTGACAGCTAAGATTTATTAGGAGAAAACCTTTTTATCTTTAGCAGCAACCACATAATAAATCATAATAGTTAACTTTTATTGGGGATGTATTATGAGTTGGGCAATGTGCTTGATATATGGTGAAATCAGTTATTTGTATTCTGTCCATTTCACTGATGAGGAATTGGAGATTGAGAGGGGTGATGTCACTTGCCTTAGGTCACCCAGCCAACAAGTGAGGAAGCAAGGATAGGAACCTGAGTCTTTCTGGCCCCAGGACCCAACCCCTTTATTGTCATGCCTTAGGCTGGGAGGCAGTTCAGCATGCACATTCATGCCAACTCCTGGTGCTTGGGGCCCCACCAACCCCATCTGGCTCTGGGTGTGAAGGTCAGGACTGAGTAGGATGCTCAGTAAACTCACCTGGGCCTCCTTGGCTTTCCTGGCCATAGTAATAATAGCTCACAATAATCATAGCTATGATATATAGAGTACTGGTGTTTAGGATTCACGTACTTCTGTGCATATTTACTCATTTAAGCCTCACAACACCTCTGGGAAGTGGGTGCTATTGTTAATCTCCTTTTTTTTTTTTTTGAGACGGAGTCTCATTCTGTCGCCCAGGCTAGAGTGCAGTGGCACCATCTCGGCTCACTGCAACTTCCACCTCCTGGGTTCAAGTGATTCTCCTGCCTCGGCCTCCCAAGCAGCTGAGATTACAGGTGCACACCACCGTGCCCGGCTAATTTTTTGTATTTTTAGTAGAGACGGGTTTTCACCATGTTGGCCAGGCTGGTCTCGAACTCCTGACCTCAGTTGATCCACCCACCTTGGCCTCCCAAAGTGCTGGGATTACAGGTGTGAACCACCAAGTCCAGCCCCTTTTATCCCCATCTTAAAGATGAAAAAAGTGAGGCACAGTGAGGTTAAAAGACTTGTCTGAGGTTAGTCCCACAGAGTGAAATGGCAAGACCAGGCAGGACTGGCACAAGGACCACCTGCTCAGAACGCACACTGTTATCCATGTGCCGGGTTCTGTCTACAAAAAGCTCGTGCTCCTGGCTCCAGGTGAGGCCAGCTAGAAGCAGCCAGACCCATATTAGCCCTGTGGCTCCAGGCATGGGCAGGAGTGCTGCTGCTGTGCCCAGAATTATCCATTTGTGTACAAGGGCCAATGGGAGCATGGTAGGGAAATGAGGTTTCCTTGTTAACTAAAGGCTTTGAGTGCCAGTGGTTTCCTTAGAAGAGGAGCCGAGAGATCCCTGGGTTTCCCTCATCAGGAAGGGAGCCTTGCTGAGTGCTTTCAAAATAAAAGCAAACACCCTACTATAGCAGGTGGCAAGTATCAGAAAATTGTTCCCTGGAGAGGAGGGGGTGCAGGTGGAACCTCTAAGAAGGCTCAAGGAGCGTGCCTCTGATGGCAATATTAAGCCAAGTCAGGACACTCAGACCCCAGCTATGTCCTGTGAAGTGACCCCCTCCTCTCCCCTCCCCAAGAGTGTCCTTGGGGCTTGTAGGCCTCAGACAGCACATTAGGCTGGGCACACACAGGTCTCGGGATGGCGTTTCCTTCGTGCCATCTCCAGAAGCCTTTCCTGCAGCGAGCAATGCCAGGCAGAGCTCAGACGCTAAGCAGGTTATGTGATTAGTGCCACTCTTCAGTCAGCAGACAAATTAATCTCCTTAAGTGGTTTAGTGGAGGTTGGAGATGCGTGGGTCTGAAAGCAGGAGGTCTCCACGGGCTCAGCAGGCATGGGACGCAGGCTCAGTTTCCCCAGCGCCAGCACTTGCAGTCTCCCAGGCCCGCTTTGTCACCCATCGCCGTCCCCAGCCTGCCATGCCCTGGACTCTGTGCCCCTCAATGCTGCGAGCCCTTGCCTTTCTCCAGTCTGTCCGCAGATGCTCAGAGGTGTTAGCTGTGAGGTTTTAAGATCTGGATCCGGCCTTCTCCGCTGCAAGGAGGGCAGGAACTGTCTTATTCATCTTTGTAGTTCTGAACATGGCAATGGGCCTGGCACATCGTGAGTGTTCATTACTTGGGGAAGGAAGGAATATGCAGCATGTGTTGAGTGCTTAGTTATGAGCCTCAGAGCAGAGACTTTCAAGGGCCCCTGTTAAGGGTAGGGAAGAGGAGGAGCTGAATTCGGAGTGGAAAGGGATAGGCAGTGGAAGAACGGGTGCTTAGTCTCTCCCTTCTCTGTCCTGAGGGTCCAGGGGGCTGTTATTTTGCCCCAGGTGGGTAGGGATGGATCTGTTAGGTTGGTGCAAAAATAATTGCGGTTTTTGCCATTGAAAGTATGGATATCTACAGTGATAGGAACAGTAGTGGCAATAAGGATAGTTGTAATGAGTTTTGCAGAGCACTTCGCCTGCCTGCACCAATCTGTATATTAAGGACTTCCCTTACAATGTCTTGCTGAGTCCTCTCAACAGCCCTATAAGTAGGTATTATTATCCAAGTTTTACAAATGAGGCATCTGGGGCTTAACAGGATTAAGTCAGTATCTCAAGGTCATGAAGCAGTAAGTGGTGGAACTGGATTTGAATCCAGGCAGTTCGACTCCAGAGCCTGGGATGGTAAAACACAAAATCACATGTGACTCCTTCCATCACCCTAAAGCAAACTTTTAAAAAATTTTTTTTTGCTTTAGCATTTAGAGGTGGTTGGAATTTGGTGGAACCGTCTTTCATCCATAGAGAGTGTATCAAAATTGGGAGCTCAGGCTCCCAAAATCCCAAAGTGTTGGGATTACAGTGGCTCATGCCTGTAATCCCAACACTTTGGAAGGCCAAAGCAGGCGGATCGCTTAAGACCAGGAGTTCAAGACCAGCCTGAGCAATATGGCAAAACCCCATCTCTACAACAAAATAATAATAATTTAAAAATTAGCTGGGTATGGTGGCACATGCCTGTAGTTCCAGTACTTGGGAGGCGGAGGTGGGAGGATCACCAGAACCCAGAGTGGTCGAGGGTGCAGTGAGCCATGATTGTGCCACTGCACTCCAGCCTGGATGAGTGAGACCCTGCCTCAAAAACAAAACAAAATTGGGAGTTGCAAAGGCAGTTTTCTGGTTCCTGAACCTCCCTTTCCATTTTCCTTCCCTAGCTGTGAATACAGCCCAGGGGTGTGGCCTGAAAGTGGCCTGTGTCTCAGCCGCCGTATCGGACGAGTCAGTGGCTGGAGACAGTGGTGTGTACGAGGCTTCCGTGCAGAGGTAGGTGTCTGGGTGCTGGCTCTCTCTGTGGCCCTGTAAGCCATGAACTCTGAATATCCAGAGCCTAGGCCTGTGGAGTGGCTTAGGTTTTGGCCCCCACAGTGTGTGGGAGGAGCCCCAAGAGGGCGCGACCCCACCTTCCTCTTGGCAGCCTAAGGCACAGACAGCATAACTTTTCCTGGGGTTAGAGATGCTTCAGGTTTGGGGAGTGCTAGTTCTGTGGTAGCTATGAAAAAGGTGTATGGCTAAGGAGCAAGCGCTAGAGAAAGGGAGGGCGCCTTAAGAGAGGAGTCCAAGCTGGGCATAGTGGTGTGAGTCTGTAATCCCAGCTACTTGGGAGGCTTCAGTGGGAGGATCACTTGACACAAGGAGTTCGAGACCAGCCTGGGCAACATAGTGAGACCCCATCTCTAAAAATTTTCTTTTTATTAAAATTTTAAAAAGGACCTGGAGGAAAGCTGAGCAAACCCCAACTTTCCTTCCTGGGGATATAACCTCAGCCTCCCAGAACAGTTTGTTCACTGCAGGGAAGCCTAACTCCCCCTCCGCTGTTGCCTTTCAGACTGGGTGCTTCAGAAGCTGCTGCATTTGACAGTGACGAATCGGAAGCAGTGGGTGCGACCCGAATTCAGATTGCCCTGAAGTAAGTGACAAGGACTAGGAGGACAAGAGGAATGGTCTGTGTGGGGTCTCTTCTTCATCCGCAGCATTCCCCAGCATTTACCTTCACAGCCGCCCAGGGTGGAAGGCAGCACCAGCAGGACCTGCGAGCCATTGCAGCTTCTTAACTGAAGGGATGCTGATTCGTTCCTACCTCCCAGCCATCCGCTTCACAGATAGGAGAAATGAGGTTTTAAAAGACCTTGTGACTTGGCCCAACTCACTGAGCTGACTGGTAGCAGAGCCAGGAATGGGACTGAGACCTCCTGCCTCTCAGTGTGTTTGTTCATTGTTGCTGTGGCCTTTGTCTTCCCATCACATCTAGGTTTCATTGATCTGGATGGAAGTTGATCAGTGGGGGCTGCAGCCCAGATTGGGTCAATACACACATGGTTGTTCTTTTTGTTTTCTTTTGTTGGGGGATGATCTCAATTTTTTTTTTTTTTTTTTTTTTTTTTCCCAGGCTGGAGTGCAGTGGTGCGATCTTAGCTCACTGCAACCTCTGCCTCCTGGGTTCAAGCAATTCTCCTGCCTCAGCCTCCCAAGTAGCTGGGATTACAGGAGTGTGCCACCTTGCCCGGCTAACTTTTGTATTTTTAATAGAGATGGGGTTTCACTATGTTGGCCAGGCTGGTCTCAAACTCCTGACCTCAAATGATCTGCCTGCCTCAGCCTCCCAAAGTGCTGAGATTACAGGCATGAGCCACCAAGCCTGGCCTTCAATATTTTTTAATAGGAATTAGTTGACAACATTTCCATATCATGAAATATCACCCACATTTATGGGTTCTTTTTAAAAATTCAGACAACTGGCTGGGCGCGGTGGCTCACACCTATAATCCTGACAGTTTGGGAGGCTGAGGCAGAGGGATCACTTAATTCCAGGAGTTCAGGACCAGCCCAGGCAACATGATGAAACCCCCTCTCTACTAAAAATAGAAAAAATTAGCTGGGTTTGGTGGTGCACACCTGTAGTCCTAGCTACTTGGGAAGCTGAGGTGGGAGGATCACCTGAGCCTGGGAGGTCGAGGCTACCATGAGCCCTGATCATGCCACTGCACTCAACCTGGATGACAGAGTGAGACCCTGTTTCAAAACAAAAAAATTTTTTCAAACAATTGGCAGCTCTAGCTCTACATCCCTGCATGGCAGCAAAGCACTGGGCCTGTGCTGTTGGGCTCACCATAGTCCCCAGGGCAGCCAACAGCCATGTCCTGTGACTTTTAACAGAGAGAAGGAATGAGAGAGATGAGTGTGTTACTAATAGGTACTTCATATGCCCCTTTTCATTTCAGGTATGATGAGAAGAATAAGCAATTTGCAATATTAATCATCCAGCTGAGTAACCTTTCTGCTCTGTTGCAGCAACAAGACCAGAAAGTGTGAGTATGTAGCTGGACGGGTGTATATCATACTCTCACCCTCTGGAGTTACCCCTGGGGGTCACTTTTCTGCCCTGTCCTGATGCAGTTATGGGCCTTGTCAAGGCACTGTGGGTTTGTAATGCATATGACTGTGATGCTCAATGTCAGTTCTGTGCATGTGAATACAGGCGCAATGGCAAGCCCACCAACTGTAAAGACAAGCACTCTCTAGATGACTGTGTGAATTCCTGCCCCATTACGTGCTGAGCACCTGCTACATGCCAGCTCTAGGAATGGGGTGGTGAGCAGAGCCTTCCTGGGTCCTACCCTCCTGGACTTGGAGCCTCATGGAGAAGATGGTCACAGTCTGTTTTATCTTCTCCTAAGCTCAAGTGTTCCTTGCAGAGAGAGATGGGTCTTCTGTTTCCAAGAGTTAACACCAGTCATTGTGCTTCTCTTGGAGGGGTGTGACTGCGTGTTACCTTGATGCTGATAGGATGCAAACACCTGCTCTGTCCGCATGTGGGCTCCTCCCATGGTAGATGGGTTTATCCTTTATTGCACTCATCTGCCTCCAAGTTTTCTCCGATTGTAAGGCCTGGAGGGTGGCAACAGAAGCTTATGTGTCTGTGGTCTACACCCAGCCAGACTGTGAGGGTGGCACATGTGGGAAGAAGGAAGGGCAGGAAGGTGGACAAAACAGAAGGAAGACAAGATGGGATGCTTGGGTCGATTTCAGTCTTTTGCCCACACAGACAGTGCCAGGCGGAATAGCCTCCTCCATAGCTCACTGGTACTCAGGCCGGGGCATCTGTGGGATAATGCCTAGAAGTGAACGGTCTGGACCAAAGGACAAATGCATCTGGAATTTTGTTTGATTTGTCAAAGTTCCTTCCAGTGTATAGAGGCCTGCTTCCCCGGATTCCTCACTTCTGCAAACTCTCATCCACTGTTGTTTGCTTAGGAATTTCAGCAGCTGTTTAGTCCAAGATTTTAGCCCCAGGCATGGGCTGACCCAAGATTTCCTGCGGTTCTGTCTCCCTCTAGTAATATCCGCGTGGCTGTCCTTCCTTGCTCTGAAAGCACTACCTGCCTGTTCCGGACCCGGCCCCTGGACGCCTCAGACACTCTAGTGTTCAATGAGGTGTTCTGGGTATCCATGTCCTATCCAGCCCTTCACCAGAAGACCTTAAGAGTCGACGTCTGTACCACCGACAGCAGCCATCTGGAAGAGTGCCTGGTAAGGGCCGTGTCTGGCTGGCTGGCTGGCTGGCTGGCCTTCTGTGTTTATGGGGATTGGTCTACCCTGAGCTTCAGGAAGAAGGCTCGAAGGAGATGCAGGTTGTGCTATCAATCAGGCTCATCTTGGATTCTAGGCAGCGAGACTTCCACAGGTGAATGTTGTTCTCAGACTTAGGGTGGGAGGGAAGGAGCTCTTTCACGAGAGGAAGAGTGATGGACCTGAAAGTGCCTTTTAAAACTGCCAGAACCTGGAAAAAGCCACATACCGCAGCTTTACTATACAGCATGAGAGATTAGATAAGAAGCACAGACTATGGCTGTGTGGTGGCTTATATCTGTAATCCCAACCCTTTGGGAGGCCAAGGCCAGAGGATCACTCAAGTGCAGGAGTTCGAAAGCAGCCTGGGCAACACAGCAAGACCCCGTCTCTACAAAACATAAAATTAGCCAGGCATAGTGGTGCATGCTTGTAGTCCTAGCTACTCTGGAGGTTGAGATGGGAGGATCCCTTGAGCTGCAGTGAGCTGATCATGCCACAGCATTCTGGCCTGGGCAACAGCAGAACCCTGTGTCAAAAAAAAAAAGAAAAAAAGCACAGAATAATGAAAACAAACACATAGGCATTCACATCCCACCTTTACCACTTGCTGTATAGCTGGATGACCTTGGGCAAGGTACTTAACATCTCTGATCCTCATTTTTCTTATCCCTAAAATGCAAA
Organism: Hylobates moloch; assembly: GCF_009828535.3. NCBI lineage: Eukaryota > Metazoa > Chordata > Mammalia > Primates > Hylobatidae > Hylobates > Hylobates moloch. The sequence goes on from NW_026652281.1 coordinate 145,535,439, forward strand.
TGATAACGCCTCCATCCTGCCCACCAGAAGAATCTTCATAAGGATTGAGATAGCACCTGTAAAGCACCTATTCAAGTGTCTGATCCACAGTGGGTTCTCATTGAGTGGGGCCATTGCCAGCCTCCTCCCTGAAACTGACCTCCTCCAGCTTCATCTCTCACTGCATTGGCAGGAGTCAGGACTGGGGATGAAGTAGCCCAGGTACATTGTGTCCTGAGAGACAGGCAGACCCAAGTGCAGACAGATACTCAGCTTTCCCATCTGTAGAAGAGGGATTTTATATAATAGCTAACTCGGGCTTGTGATGTACAAGTGAATTAAAAGAAGTAAAGGGCTTTGTTAACCCTGATGCCATTTAGTGTTAGAGTACTTTAATGATAACTCAACTGTGGGCACAAAGGAGCCCAAGCGTGGGCATTATACCTAGAAGGTCGCTCCACTCATGCTCAGATCTGTACTGGGAGCTTGTTGTGTCCCCACCCCTGTGTCTGGGGCTGGGGATTCAATGGGGAGCCAAACAGACAAGGTGCCAGCATTGATGGCTAAGATGTAAACAAACTGTGAGGAGGGCTATGTTGGAAATGGATGGGTTGAAGTGATGGAGGAAAATGTGGGGTACGTGCAAAGGGGAGAAACAAGATGTGTACACCCCTCCGAGCCTCTCCTGCCTCCATTTCTGGAAGCTGGAAGGTGGAGACTCTCTCACTGCCTTCTCGGAGGGCTCGCCCCTTTCTCCTGCTATAAATCACAGACCTTTGCCCAGAGAAGGGAATCTCTTTGCTCTCCATCCTTGCCTTGATCTGCATGCGCTATATCTGTTTCTCTATCATGGCATTGTGGGGCCACATCCTTGGATTGTGGCCTGGGGCTGTCACCAGGCTTGCCTTTCCAGCCGTGTCTCCTCACAATCTTCAATTCTCGGTCTCAGTTCCCTTATCTGTAAAATCTGGCTCATACCGCCTTCCTGGAGGTGGTTCTCTGAAGACTAAATAAGGTGCTGAAGCAGCGCTTCAAACTGTGCCATGCACACAATTTACCTGGAGCTCTGGCTAAAATGCAGATTCTGATTCAGCAAGTCTGGAGCAGGACCTGAGAGTCTGCATTTCTGACAAGCTCCCAGGTGAGGCCAGTGCTGCTGGTTCCTGGATCACACTTTGTGTAGCAAGAATGTAGAGCAGCAAAGTGTTTGCACTTTGTGCTCACTGGATATCAGTTCCCATCTCTTTCCTTCTTAGCTGAGTACAATGCAGCATCACTGCCATTGATGTTGTTACTGACAATAATGCAATAGTTAATGACGGTAGGATGCAGTTTATATGGCAGGCACTGAGTTAAGCTCTTTACATGCATTATCTCTGTTTTTTTTTTTTTTATTTTAGACTGAGTCCTGCTCTCAGTCTCTGGAGTGCAGTGGCGTGATCTCGGCTCACTGAAACCTTCACCTCCCAGATTCAAGCAATTCTCCTGCCTTAGACTCCAGAGTAGCTGGGACTATAGGCGCGCACCACCTCACCCGGCTAATTTGTGTATTTTTAGTAGAGGCGGGGTTTCGCCATGTTGGCCAGGCTGATCTTGAACTCCTGACTTCAAGTAATCCGCCTGTCTCCACCTCCCAAAGTGCTGGGATTACAGGTGTGAGCCACCACCCCCAGCCCATTATCTCTATTGATCCTCACTCCAACCTTGCAAAATAGGTAGCGTATTCCAGTGGAGAAACTGAGGCACAAAGAGGTGAAAGACCTTTCCTATCACAGGAAGGTGGCAGAAGCCGTATTTGAACCCCAGCAGGTCTACCTCTGAAGTCCACACACGTCAGCGCCTCTGTGTTGTCTCTTTGCCAGCACAGGGCTCCCTGGAGCCCAGAGGTGGGGGTGGTGACTTGAAGGGGTTGGCAAGCCTGGGCTCCTCCAGCGAAGCATTCCCTTGGCCCTGGGCATTCCTAAGCAAGAAGAGGCTCAATCCTATTTTCTTCTCCTAATTGGATGCCTTTTATTCCTCCTTCCTAATTGAAGTCTGGTCATTGCTAGTTGCCATGGCAGCAGCCAAAGCGCTCATCTCACTGTGGCTTGTCTCTGCCTGCGGCCAATGGGAAACCTCCTTTCCCGTATACGGTGGGGACATGGAGTGTCAGGCTGTCGTATTCTGGTGGCTGGAGGAGGAGAGGAAGTGAGATGGGAGGAAAAAGGGCCTGTCCGCTCCCACACAGAGACTCCGGGCAGCAGGGTGTGTGGAATCCCCAGTCTGTTTCCAGCCAGGCAGCAGCAGCAACTGTACTGAGCCGAGTCTGTGTGTCTACCAGTGGGCTAAGAACTTCATGTGCAGTATCTCATGTAATCTTCACGATGGCCCCAGGAAGATAAGGGATCAAGACCCAGAAAGGCTAAGTAACCTGCCAGGTCATCCAAGGAGAAAATGGCAAAGCCTGGATTTGAACAGAGACTCCAGCTTCCTTATGTGTAGCCATCTCACCGTGCTACTTCTCAGGGGGTTACTATGAGTGTCTCTCATGTCCCCAGACCCAGATTACAGGTTTGGAGGAATACACAGCCCACCTTCCCAATATCGCAGGCAACAGTTCCACCAAATGCCCTAGCATGGCATTGCAGGGGGCCTAGTTGCCCACTGCTCTACTGCTGAGCTCAATGCCACCCAGCCCGGACTCTCTCAAGCTAGCTTGCTTCTCAGGCCCCACTTAACGTCCCATGGTTCACCATTACAACCATTCCCTTGCCTCCTCTCACTTTGGCATACGAACTTGGCAAAACCCAGCCCTGTTAAAGCGAACTCTCCACCCCCGCCTCTCCAACTGAGCAACTGGAAAAAAAAATGCACACAACCACGCTGTATGGTGTCATTTGGAAATGGTGATCACTCACTTCCCATGAGCCCTGAATGCTGCCCAGAAATTATACTGTATCTCCCTGGACCATTTACTCACCCACTCATCACAATGACTAATTCATACTTCTCTCAGGGAGAGAAGAGAGGACAGACTCAGAAGAGGGCCCCCACACCATATCTAGCTGTTCTTGTAGGTTCTGCCATTTCCCTGGCTTCTGAGGATGGGCCTTCTGCACTCCTGTCTGAGGCCACCGCCCCCATTTTCTCGCAAGGACATTACTCCAGCAGCCATTCCGCTCTTTCCTCCATCTTCAATTTTCCCTCCTCTACTGGATCCAGCCTATCAGTATATCATTATGCTGTTGTTTCTCCCATGCTCAAAACAAAACAAATTTTTTTTTTTTGACAGAGGATCTTGCTTTGTTGCCCAGGCTGGAGTACAGTGCTATGAACTCAGCTCACAGCAGCCTCGACCTTCTGGGCTCAAGTGATCCTCCCACTTCAGCCTCCCCCATAGCTGGGACTACAGGCACATGCCACCATGGCCGGCTAATTTGTGTATTTTTTGTAGAGATGGGGTCTCACTATGTTGCCCAGGCTTGTCTTGAACTCCTGGGCTCAGGCAGTCCTCCCGCCTCAGCCTCCCAAAGGGCTGGGGGTTACAGGCGTGAGTCACCACGCGGGACCTAAAACTTTTTTCACCCCATTTCCACTTCAAACTACTACATTGTTTCTTTCCCTTTCTTTATGGAAAAACTTGAAAGAGGTGTTCCCTTCCTCTCTGTAACCCAGTCCACGTGGACTTTGTCCCTCATCTTTCTTTTTTCTTTTTTTTTGTTTTTGAGACAGAGTCTGTTGCCCACACCGGAGGGCAATGGCGTGATCTCAGCTCACTGCAACCTCCGCTTCCCGGGTCCAAGCCATTCTCCTGCCTCAGCCTCCCAAGTAGCTGGGACTATAGGCACGCGCCACCACACCTGGCTAATTTTTGTATTTTTAGCAGAGATGGGGTTTCACCATGTTGGCCACGCTGGTCTCAAACTTCCCTCAAGTGATCCGCCCACCTTGTCCTCCCAAAGTGTTGGGATTACAGGTGTGAGCCACCATGCCTGGCCTGGCCCTCATCTTTGTACCGACGGTGTGCTCATCATGTTCATCAGTGAGCTCCTTGTTACCAGACCAGAGGCCAGCTCTCCATCTTCCTTCTGGACCTGCCAGCTACTCTTGCCACAGTGGCTGACTCCACCTCCTTCAACATCCTTTGCCCTTGCGTGGCCTCCTGGTTACCTCGCTCTTCCATTGTTCTCCCCTCACCTCTAGCATCTTGGTCTCCTTTGCTGATTCTTCCTCATTTCCCTGACCTCCCTATGTCAGAGGGCCCAGAGCTGGGTCCTTGATCTTCCCCTTTTCTACTCATTTCCTTGGTGATCTCATTTTGTCTCCCAGCTGCAAACCCATCCCAAGTGCAGGGCTCCAGCCTGGGCCTCCCCACTCGCCTCGAATCTCGTATCTCCACTGCCTGTTCTGCATCTTCACTTAAATGTAAAATAGGACCTCAAACTAACATGGCCAAAAGAATGCCCCTGACCTTTCATCCTGTGTCTCCGCTGTCTCAGCCGATGGCAGTCTCATTCTTCCATTGCTCAGGCCAGATCCCTTGCAGTCATCCTTAACCCCACTCTTTCCCTCACCCCATCCTCTTAGCTCCACCTTCAAAAGAACCCTAGATTCCACTTCTCACCGCTTCCCCAGACCCAAGCCACTGTCTTCCTTTACCTGGATGATGGCAGCCATCTCCTACTTGGTTTCTCGGCTTCTGTCCTTTTCCCCTTCCTCTTTTTTCAACAGAGTAGCCAGACTAATCGTGTTTAAATGTAAATCAGTGCATGCCATTCTTTTGCTAAAACCTTATGATGGCTTATGTCTCCACCTAGAGTCAACACCTGTGTCCTTTGCCTGGCCTCCAAGACCCCTTGGGATTTGGCCACATCTTATCTCTGGAATTATATCCCCAAAACTCTTCCTCCAGCCTCGTGTTCCTTGAATACACCAACATGTGCTCCCCTCCAGGCCTTTGCACTTGCTGTGTCCTCTGCCTGGCATTCTGTCCTCCCAGGTGCTCCCTCACCTCCTTCTGGACTTTATTCAAATGTCACCTTCTCAGTGAGGTCTTCCACCCTATATAAATCCCATTACCCTCTCTGCTCTCCTATCCCCTCCTAGCCCCTTTCCCTGTAGTATTTTCTCTACAGCACCTTTTATCACCTAACATTTCGCTGTACCTCATAGATTCTAGGGTACATGTTATCTTTACGTTTTATTTCTGAAATCAAGATGCACTGTGTACTAGATGACAGGTTATAGTTTCATTGGCAACTATTTCTCTTTCTTGGTGCATAAAATAATGGTACACTTTTAAATGATGGCATCTTAGATTCGATGAAACACAGTATGGAGTTTACCTATGGAGTTGTTATCTGATTCCCCTAGACGTGAATATAAGGTCATGGGGCAGGAATATTTATCTGCCTTCAATTCTGCTCTATCTCCAGCACCCAGAACAGTGCCTGGCACATAAGACTTCTCAGCAGATTTTTGGGTGTTGAATAAGTGAATGAATGAATACGTAAATGCCCTCAAAAGTCCATCCAGTTTACTGAGGTAGACAATACTCACAGCTGTGAGCTGGCCCCAGACAAACAGTGTATCTTGTTAGAATTAATAATAATCTGCTGGAGGTGTTACACCTCAAAGCTGTGATCCTGGTCCTTTCCCCTCATACCTCACACATGGCCTGGCATGTTCTGAACTGTAATATCCAAATCACTGTCTATCTCCCTAGGAAACCATGAGCCCCGTTTTGGGGAAGAATCATGTCTTACATGCTTCTGTGGCTCCAGAGTCTGCGAAGGGCTTAGGGAGTTTTTATTGAATGAGTAACTGAGTAATAGACAAATATTTGTATATATGTACATTTATTCTGGGTGTCTGAAGTGTGCCAAGCATTTAATTCCCTCTGATCCTCCCAATAGGCTGGTAGGTAGGAGTTATTTTCCCTGTTTTCCAGATGAGGAAGCTGGTACTAAACAAGTGAAGTGTCAGCATCGTGCTTTCTTCCTCTCCCCACGCCCCACTGTGCTCTCAGAAACCACCTTTCACTGTCCCAGACCTAGCACAGCCCTGCCGCGTTCCAGTGCATCCTGATGAATTGTAGCCCCCATAATCCCCATGTGTTGTGGGAGGGACTTGGTGGGAGGTAATTGAATCATGGGGGCTGTTACCCCCATGCTGCTGTTCTCATGACAGTGAGTGTGTTCTCATGAGATCTGATGCTTATATAAGGGGCTTTTCCCACTTTTGTTCGGCACTTCTCTTTGCTGCCACCATGTGAAGAAGCAAGTGTTTGCTTCCCCTTCTGCCATGATTATAAGTTTCCTGAGGCCTCCCCAGCCATGCTGAACTGTGAGTCAACTAAACCTCTTTCTTTTATAAATTACTCAGTCTCGGCCGGGCGCGGTGGCTCACGCCTGTAATCCCAGCACTTTGGGAGGCCGAGGCGGGCGGATCACGAGGTCAGGAGATCGAGACCACGGTGAAACCCTGTCTCTACTAAAAATACAAAAAATTAGCCGGGCGTGGTGGCGGGCGCCTGTAGTCCCAGCTACTCCGGAGGCTGAGGCAGGAGAATGGCATGAACCCGGGAGGCGGAGCTTGCAGTGAGCCGAGATGGCGCCACTGCACTCCAGCCTGGGCGACAGAGCGAGACTCCGTCTCAAAAAAAAAAAAAAAAAATTACTCAGTCTCGGGTATGCCTTTATTAGCAGCATGAGAACGGATTAATACACTTGGCTACAAGTCCATTTTGCAAACTGGCATTTGGTATTTCTACCACCCATCAGCACAGAGTCTGGGTAGCCCCTTCCACCCACCAACACTGGTGTGTTAGGGGAAGGTGAGCTGACCACCTTCCCAAACCTGACCAGGGCTGATTTTTGCACATGTTGAAACAATAAAGCCTCTGAGGAATGATTAATTAGTTTGTAGTAATTTCTAGGAAGGGTGTAGGAGAAAAAAAAAAAAAAAAGTAAAAATATTAAGTCACTTGAAATAATTCCCTTCTCTGTGAGCTTATAGTCAGTCAGGTTAGTTTGTTATAGTTTGTTTTTATTTTAAGGGATATATTTACATAATTCAAAGAAAAATTGTATGGAAAGGTTTACTGAAGAGAAATCATGCTCTCTCCCCACCCCAGCCTCACCACCTATCCTATATAGGTGACCACTTTGATTAATTTCTTTTTCATCTTTCCATTATTTCTTGTGCACATATGATCATGTTCACTCCCCCTGGCACCTCAAACATGGTGCAATATATAGATAGGCTATAGACACAGACATACTAACCCCCTCTCTCTTGCACAAAAGGTAGCATATTATATATTCTTTTCTGCACCATGCTATTTTTTCCCCTTAACAATATAGCCTGGCCATCTCTCTGCATCAGTAAAAAGAGATCTTCCTCTTTTTTACATGGCTCTATAATCCATTGTATGGATAGATTATAGTTCTTTTAGTCTGTTCCCTGTTGCCGGACCTTTGGGTCGTTTAAAATCTTTTGCTATTGGCCGGGTGCCTCACACCTGTAATCCCAGCACTTTGGGAGGCTGAGGTGGGTGGATCACCTGAGATCGGCAGTTCGAGACCAGCCTGACCAACATGGAGAAACCCCGTCTCTACTAAAAATACAAAAAAAAAAAAAAAAGGCCAGGCGTGGTGGCACGTAATCCCAGCTACTCTGGAGGCTGAGGCAGGAGAATCGCTTGAACCTGGGAGGCAGAGGTTGTGGTGAGCCAAGACCATGCCATTGCATTCCAGCAGCCTCGGCAACAAGAGCAAAACTCTGTCTCAAAAAAAAAAAAAATTTCTCTATTACAAAGAGGGTCAGAATGAATACTCTTGTTTGTAGGTCATTTTGTACTTGTGCAGGTTTCTGCAGGTGTATCTGTGGGATAGACAGCTACAAGGAGAATTATTCGGTCGAAGGGTAAAATGCATTTATATTTTTGCTAGACATGACTAAATTCCTTCCATTGGGTTTCTGCCATTTTACAGTTCCACGAGCAAGGTGAGAGAGGGCCTGTTTCCCCATAACCTCACCAACGGCATTTGTTGTCAATTTTTAAAACTTTTGCAAATTTAGTGGAGAAGAAATGATACGCAGTTTTCTACCTCACTTAGAATTAATTACTTGTTCAGTTCCTGAGTTCCTTGGGAGAGTGCTGGCTCCCAGAAGGTGGAACCAGGTGGAGACCATCATTATCCTCAGTACATAACACAGAACCTAGTGCTTAATATAAGTAACACAGAATGGGTATTCAACAACAAAAAAATCAAATAACCCAATTTGAAAAGGTGAAAGGACTTGAATAGACATTTCTCCAAAATTAATATACAAATGGCCAACATGCATGTGAAAAGGTGTTCAACATTACTAGTTATCAGAGCAATGCAAATCAAAACCACAATGAGATACCACCTCACACATATTTGGATGATGGCTATCAAAAAACCACACAAAATAACTAGCGTTGGTGAAGATATAGAGAAATTGGAACTCGTGTGCATTGTTGGTGGGATTATAAGCGCTCCCTTAGTGAGTCTTAAGGTAAACAGTGTAGTCGTTCCACTAAAAAATTAAAAATGTAACTACCATATGACCTAGCAATTGTACTTCTGGGCATATATTCAGGAGAATTGAAAGCAGGGTTTTGTTGTTGTTTTGTTTTGTTTTGTTTTTGAGACAGAGTTTTGTTCTTGTTGCCCAGGCTGGAGTGCAATGGCACGATCTCAGCTCACCTGCAACCTCCATCTCCTGGGTTCAAGCAATTCTCCTGCCCCAGCCTCCCGAGTAGCTGGGATTACAGGCATATGCCACCATGCCTGACTAATTTTGTATTTTTAGTAGAAATGGGGTTTCTCCATGTTGGTCAGGCTGATCTCGAACTCCCGACCCCAGATGATCCACCCACCTCAGCCTCCCAAAGTGCTGGGATTACAGGCGTGAGGCACCGCGCCCGGCCTGAAAGCAGGTTCTTAAAGAATTACTTGTACACTCATGTTCATAGCAACACTGCTCACAATAGTGAAGAGGTAGAAGTAACCCAAATCAACAGATGACTGGACAAGCAAAATGTAGCATACCCATACAGTGGAATATTATTCAGCCTTAAAAAGAAAGGGGGATCTCTTAGCCCAGGAGTTCGAGATTACAGTGAGCTATGACCACATCACCGCACTCCAGCCTGGGCAACAGAGTGAGACCCTACCTCCAAATAAACAACAACAAAAAAGGAATAAAATTCTGATACATGCTACGACACAGATGGACCTTGAAGGCATTGTTAAGTTCAATAAGCCAGTCACAAAAAGACAAATACTATTTGATTCCAATTATACGAGGTATCTAAAGTCATCAAATTCATAGAAACGGAAAATACAGTGGTGGTTACCAGGGGCTGTGGGGAAGGGGAAAAGGAAGTCGTTGCTTAATAAGTGTAGAGTTTCAGATTTGCAAGATGAGAATGTTCAGTAGATCTCTTTTCCAACAATGTGCGAAATGTTTAATGCCACTGAACTGTGCACTTAAAAGGGCAAAGATGGTAAACTAAAGGTTTTTTTTATCATAGTTTTTTTAATTAAAAAAATTCATAGGATAAGTCTTCAGTAAAGATTTGGCAAATGATTAAACCAATCAACGAATGAATGAATGAACAAATGAGTTAATTGGAAGTGTTAACAACTTGGCCTCTCTTCCTGCCGGGATGCCTACCTCTCATCTGGAGTGGTGTTTTTTCCATACTGTCCCCTTGAACCAAATTCCCTGACACCTGGTGTCCCCACCCTCCTGCCCCCCGCCGCTTATGTTCTCCTTGTTTCCATCCCCAACAGGGAGGTGCCCAGATCAGCCTGGCGGAGGTCTGCCGGTCTGGGGAGAGGTCGACTCGCTGGTACAACCTCCTCAGCTACAAATACTTGAAGAAACAAAGCAGGGAGCTCAAGCCAGTGGGAGTCATGGCCCCTGCCCCAGGGCCTGCCAGCACGGTGAGCCGGGACCAGGTGCGCCACCCTCCCACAAGGCAGCACCTGGATGTTGGAAGGGAAAGCCTCTCCCAGAACTGGAGGTGGTCGGGCATCATGAGAGGAGAACAATGGGGTGGAGGAAGTAGGAGAAGACAGGGAAGGAGAGATCTCCACTAAGGGGCAGGCGGCTCCGCTTCCGCAACTTGTACTCTTCCACATCTGTTTTTCCTCCTTCTGTCCTTTGCTCTACCTAATACCACTTGGCTAAGGAAAACCTTAATTCATGATTTTTTACAAATGAAATGGAGAAGGAGGTAGAAAACTATGGAAGATAAAAGATTAGCCTTTCTTGGGCCCCTACTTTGTTCAAGGTCCATAGTGGAGGCTTTGTATAAGAGACAGCTGGAAGTCATGGGAAGAGAATCAGAGGGCTAGGTCAGTCATATCACCTCTCTGAGGCTCCAATTTTTAATGTCTAATATGAGCCTTAAAAGGTTGTTATGAGGATGGGCACGGAGCCTCATGCCTATAATCCCAGCACTTTGGGAGGCCGAGGCAGGAGGATCTCTTCAGGCCAGGAATTCAAGACAAGCCTGGGCAACATGGTGAGGCCTGTCTCTACCAAAAAAAAAATAATAATAATAAAAATAAGAAAATAGTTTTTATGATGCTTTGAAGAAATATATTTAAAGAGCACTTGGTAACTGTTCCATTATGACTTTGTTATTTGAAAATCTTGGCTGGGCGTGGTGGCTAATGCCTATATTCCCAGGACTTTGGGAGGCCGAGGCAGGAGGATCTCTTGAGGTCAGGAGTTCGAGACCAGCCTGGCCAACATGGTGAAACCCTGTCTCTACTGAAATTCCAAAAATTAGCCAAGCAAGCATGATGGCAGTCATCTGTAATCCTAGCTACTAGGGAGGCTGAGGCAGGAGAATTGCTTAAACCCAGGAGGCAGAGGTTGTGGCGAGCCAAGATTACACTGCTGCACTCCAGCCCGGGCAACAGAGCAAGACTCCAGCTCAGGAAAAAAAAAAAAGAAAGAAAAGAAAAGAAAAAAAATCTTATATTTGCCTATTTTCAGTGAAAAAATATGTTTTGTTTTCATTTTAGTGCAGTACGCTTTAATGTATTAAAATATCCTTAAACTGTCTCTCCTGTTTGGAAAGCCCAAACCTCCTGGGCAGGTAGACTGGGCAGGACTCAGTTGAGCAGCGAAGTGAGTCTTACATATAGGGTATTGGACTCCTACGGGATCCTGGCCACATCAAAAAGTTAAATAGAGAGTGTTTTGGATTCAGGTTTTCTTGTAATTCTCTGTAGTGATTCTTCCCTCTCTGTAGAGGTTGTTCCCTCTGTCAGTACTTGGTTAGTTTGGACAGCCACTGCCTAGAATTTCAATGGAGGGGATGGGTTGGGACATACAGGTAAAGATAAGGGTAGCAAATAGATAAAGTAAGTCTATTTTCTTTTTCTCTTTCTCCGCCTCCTCTCCTTTCCCTCCCCACTCCAACTTCTTTTTCATCATCATCATCATCATCATCATCATTTTCTGTACTTCCTTTTGCATCAGGCACTGTTCTGTTTATTATGTGCAGTTTACCAAGGCTCAGAGAGATAACCAAATTACATTAAGATGTACATCTCATCAGCAAAGCTAGATCTCAAACCCAGGTCTCTCACTCCAAAAGCAGACAGTGAGCTGGTAAAGGTCTTGAAACTCCTCTCCTTCCTAGAGCATGACCTTGAGTAAGTAACATCAACCCTAGACACACTAGTTCTCTCCTTCCTGTTTCTCAAGCGAGTCATAATAATTCCCACCTACCAGGATGGTTGTAAAAATTAAATAAGATGCTACACATAAACCATCTTTCACAGTGCCTGGTATATACCAGGCCTTCAGTTGATTTTAGTTCCCTCTTTCCCTCCTTACAAGAAAACGTCAGGAATTTTTCAGGCTCTGGCCCACACTACCAAGGGTAACTACAAATTAACCATGTGCTCAGAAAACTACAGGATCCAGTTTTTGCTTTAGTATTAGCTACCATTTACTGGATGCCAATTATGTGCCAGGTATTCTTCTATGTTCCTGGTGTAGAGTCTCAATTAATCTTCATAACAACCCTTTCTAGCAGTTATTAGAGGAAACAGTCTCAGAGAGGTTAAATAATTTCCTCAAGTCATATGGGCTTTTTCACTGTAGATACCATTCAGTATAAATGTTCCTCTTTCAGGAAGCCCTCCCTGAATGCAACTTCCCAAGCTTTATCACTGCTCCACTGTTCCCAAACAGCCAATACTTATCTCTCCTATTACCTGTCTTCTATGTCAAATCCTTATTGCGTTATGTTATTGATGGTTCACACGTTGGTCTGATGACGCTGTGGTCTTCTTACAGTCAGAGACCTTAATTCTCTCTCACTTCACTGCTAAACTTGGCTGTCTTCCACCACGATTCTGAGTAGGTTCATACATACAGGAGCTATTCTCCGGAGAACTGCTAGTTGAAGGAATTAAGGACAATTTTTCCAGTTTATCAGTGACCTTGGGCAGGACACTTGACCACTCTGGTCTTTGGTTTCACCATCAATTCACTGGGAGGGTCACAGCTCTGAGATGCTCTGATTCCTGGCAGGTAGGGTGGCACCTACATTGTACCCAATGACCCAGCAACCTTTGTCTCTGTAGGACGCTGTGTCTGCTCTGTTGGAACAGACAGCAGTGGAGCTGGAGAAGAGGCAGGAGGGCAGGAGCAGCACACAGACGCTGGAAGACAGCTGGTGAGTGAGCACGCCCTTGGGCCCCAGGAGCTGCCCTGCCTGGACCTAGGCCCAGCAATGAGATCCCCCAATGCCAGTGCAACTAAGAGAAGGGTTCCACTGGGAAGGTTGAGAACCCCTCTCCTCACAGGTTCTCTACAGGCAAAAAGGCAATGTAACCTAGTACGATGGTTCCCAGAATTCCTTTCAAATTTGCCATTTTGTTTCCCATGAATCACCTATGCTAGTTCACACCTAATGTTCTTTATCTTGATATAGTGACATTTATTTTGCTTAAAAAAAAAACAGTAAAGAAACTTTACGTTACTCTAAATGGAAAATTTGTGTAGTTTGCCATAAATTAAAGAGTTCTTGGGAATTGCATTTGACTTTCAGGAATGGAGAGCAGAAATATTAGACAGAAATAAAATAGAAGTTTACTTGTTCTTCACTTAAGAAGAAGAGGGCCAGGCACGGTGGCTCATGCCTGTAATCCCAGCACTTTGGGAAGCCGAGGTGGGCGGATCACAAGGTCAGGAGCTAGAGAACAGCCTGACCAACATGTTGAAACCCTGTCTCTACTAAAAATACAAAAATTAGCTGGGCATGGTGGGGCGCGCCTGTAGTCCCAGCTACTCAGGAGGGTGAGGCAGGAGAATCACTTGAACCCAGGAAGGGGAGGTTACAGTGAGCCAAGATTACACCATTGCTCTCCAACCTGGGTGATAGAGCAAAAAAAAAAGAAAGAAGAGGAATGTAATCCCAGCTATTCGGGAGGCTGAGGCAGGAAGATTGCTTGAACCCATAGTGAAACCTCCTCTCAAAAAATTTTTTAAATAATGGGAGAGGCCAGGCGTGGTGGCTCATGCCTGTAATCCCAGCACTTTGTAAGGCTGAGGCAGATGGATCACCTGAGGTCAGGAGTTCGAGATCAGCCTGGCCAACATGGCAAAACCCCATCTCTACTAAAAAATACAAAAATTAGCCAGGCATGGTGGTGTGCACCTGTAATCACAGCTACTCGGGAGGCTGAGGCAGGGACAATTGGTTGAACCCAGGAAGCAGAGGTTGCAGTGAACCGAGATTGCGCCACTGCACCCCATCCTGGGTGGCAGAGTGAGACTCTGTTTAAAAAAAAAAAAAAAAAAACGGGAGGAAGCAATCCAAGGCTATCCAATTCTGTCAGCCCCACGGTATTACTGCGAATCCAGGCTCCTTTCCTCTGTCTGCTTTGCTGTCTTTACTATGTGACCTCCATCACCAAGGCTGCTTTATAGCCCAAGATGGCTGCTGGATCACCAGCCATCAGGCAGGTAACCATCAGGAAAGAGGAAAGACAAAAGAGAGCATGCCTGTGTACACCTTTTAACTAAGAAGCATTCCTGAATGTCCCACACAGCAACTTCTGCTTGCTTCTCATTGGCCAAGCTTAGCCACTTAGCCTGCCTAACTGCAAGCGAGACTGGAGAATGAGGTCTGTTATTTGGGTACGAAAATCAAATTTCTGTTACTAAGGGAAAAAGTGGATACTGGGTAGACCAAGAGCCAAGTCTGCTTCAAAAGGTAACTGTGGAAAACACAATGTAATGAAAATAAAGCACTATTATTAGTCTAGTTAGATATATTGCTTGCTAAGCCTGAGCCTTCTCTCCCGTTATTAAAAAAAAAAAAAAAAGGTTAGCAAGTGTTTCAGCAATGTTGAAGACATGCTATTGCCAAAGAGAGACTTTCTCCTTGATGTAATCAAAATGTCTGAACAAGAATTGAAAAGGGGACAACTTTCTCCCTTTGTAATTCAGTGCTATTTAATTCCTTGTATCATGAGAAAGGTCTCATCATACACTTTAAGAAACAATGACATTGACTAGGGTTTGAAACTTGGATTTTTCACGTTTTGTGTAACCTTAGGCAAAGTATTTTTTAAACTTTTTATTGCAGTGTAAAATACATACAGAAAATTCACCTAAGCATAGAGCTCAGTGAATTTTCAGAAAGCAAAACTCCTCCGTAGCTAGCACCAAATCAGGAAGCAGAATGTGACGAGCACCACAGAAGCCCGCACCTTGTGTCACTGTTGGGCAAGTCGCTCTAACCTTGTCTGAGGCTCATCTGAAAACTGAGGAAATAATACTATGTAAGGTTACTGAAAGAGACTCAAGGGAAAGGCACTAATGAAGATCAAGTGCAAAGCACATGGTAGACCCTCAATACATGGTCGAAATTATTGTTAGGAAAAAGAGAAGGAATGTTCCTCACTACTGGCTGGAAACAGGGTAAATCCCACGTAGGAAATGGCCACAGCCTATGAGTCTTGCCATTTAGCAGGAAAAATAAGTTGGTCTTAAGTGCATGTGCTTTAAATTCAGACAGATATGGATCTGGAGTCTAGCTCAGCCAACTTCCTTCTGGGATCCTATTTCTGATCAGTAAGACCTTACTGAGCATTAGTAAGTTTTAAAAGCTCCCTGGCTGACTCTAATGTGCAGCCTGGGCTAAATATCACAGCTGTAAACTTCCGTCTCCTCATCTGTGAAATAGAGATTTAGAAAACAGCCACTATGTCATGGGGTATTTTGTAAAATTATGCATGATAAGCGCTTAACACAGACCCTGACCTAGAGGAAGCATTCAATAACTCTTCCTTATTATTATTCTCTTAGAGCCCCAAATTATATATTTAGTCTCAGACGGCGCCGTCCCTTAATATCTTTTACTCCAGAGGTCAGCAGATGATTTCTGGAGAGGGCCAGATGGTAAATATTCTTTTCCTTGTGGGTCGTAGGAATTCTGTTGCATCCCCTCACCTCTGCTATTGCAGTGTGAAAGCAGCCGTAGGCAGTATGTAAACCAATGACAGTGTCTGTGTTCCACTGAAATGTCATTTATGGATACTGAAATTTGCATTTTATATAATTTGCACCTTTTCACCAAGTAGTCTCCTTTTGATTTTTTTTTCAGCCATTTTAAAATATAAAAACCATTCATGGCTTAGACTGTCCAAAACAAAGCAGCAGGCAGGATTAGGCCCACTGGCTATAGTTTGCTGATTCTTGTTTTACTCTTCTCCCTTACTATTTTTTCATGTGATAAAGTGGATGGCAAGGTTCCTGGAATTTTTGTATGTTCCTTTGTTAGTTTAGGGTTCTCTCTAAATTGTCTCAATCTCTCTCTCCCGCTCCTTTTCTCTGTCTTTCTTTCTCCCTCTCTCTCTGTCTCTCCCCACTGACCCCGGGCCATCTCCCTCTCTCTTTCCTTTCCTCTCTGTTTCTCTGCCTCTCTCTCTCTCCTTGGCACACTGCTGTGCCACACTCTACTACGGATCACACAGGCAAAGGTCTGATGCCAGAATATAGGCCCAGGACCTATCTCCCAAAACCCTGGCACAAGATCAGTGGTTTCCACCAAATTCCAAGCTTGTGCTGCAACTTTTCAAGCCGTCTCCTAGCAACTGCCTTCTGTTCCTTCTCCCTTTGTGGCCCCCTGTCTCCACACCCCCTGCCATTCAAACTTCCCCCAGACGCTGTCTTACAAAGAGGGCTGGGGATCCCAGAGCTGCTGTAGTGGGGTAAACCATCTGCGGCCCCCTCCCCCAAGACTGGAAGCTTCTCTTGGTCCTGGGATGTTAACTGGCCTTGCCATGCCTGCTCATCTCTGGAGTCTTGTGTTTTGGTCTTCAAAAGGCTGTCCGTCTGTTCCAATTTACAGTCCTTCCTCGGCACCCAAAGCCTAGCATGTCACTGGTACTCTCTCTTTTTATTTTATTTGTTTTTATATGTCTTTAAATCATATAATCAGAAGACTGGATTTTTTTTTTTTTTTTTAAGATCCACAAGCAAAATAAAACTAAGAGTGTTAGAAAATACAGGAGAATGACACCAAACAATACTAGCGGGAAAAATCTTTGTATTTGCCTCCTTGGGAACTTGTATTTGTCTAGGGCAGATGCTGAGAAGTGGCATTGCTGGATCCCAGGACGTGTGTTTTTTATATTTTAATAGACATCATAGAATAGTTCTCAAATAAGATTTTTGTTTTGTTTTGTTTTGTTTTTTTCTTTTTTTTTTGAGACGGAGTCTTGTTCTGTTATCCAGGCTGGAGTGCAGTGGCGCGATCTCAGCTCATTGCAAGCTCCGCTACCTGAGTTCACGCCATTCTCATGCCTCAGCCTCCTGTGTAGCTGGGACTACAGGCGCCCACCGCCACGCCCGGCTAATTTTTTGTATTTTTTAGTAGAGATGGGGTTTCACCATGTTAGCCAGGATGGTCTTGATCTCCTGACCTCGTGATCCACCCGCCTCCTCCTCCCAAAGTGCTGGGATTACAGGCGTGAGCCACTTCACCCAGCCATAAGATTTTATTAATAAATGCTCCCACCAGCAATGATTAAGAGTACCCTAACCTACAGCCTCTCTGACAATCTAATCAAACTGCTGTAACTTAATTAAGCATATGTACGTTTTTTATTTTAACAGATAAGGCTAAATTGCCTTCAGAATGTAAATTGGCTGCTCTCCTTTACACTTCCCACAGGGATATGCCTGTTTCTGTACCTTCACCAGCACTTGATATTACCAGATTTTTTTTCCCGCTTTGCCACTCCAGTGGGTGAAAAGATATTGTTGATTTTAATTATTTTTCTCTTTACAATTAAAATTAAGTTGGGTTTTTTTTTTTATCATCTTGGAATATTTAGATCAGATTCACAGTCAAATAAAAGAGACTCCCATAATGGTTGAGCACTTAGTGGATCTAGACAAACCTGTTTTGCAAACCTGGCTCCACGACTAGCCTGCCACATTGGACAAGGCCTCAGGCCTCTGCCCCTCACTTTTTGAATCTGGGAAATGGAGATGATCTCTTTGAGCACTGTTGTGAGGCATAGCACCTGGAGCTTATGGAGCCCTCAATAAATACTGGTCAATGTGTCTTCTGCAGAGGGCTTTGTGGAGGGGCTCCCTGTGTGTTCACATGTTTAACAGCCTTTTTTTTTTTTTTTTGAGACAGTTTCACTCTTGTTGCCCAGGCTAGAGTGCAATGGTGCGATCTGAGCTCATTGCAACCTCCACCTCACGGGTTCAAATGATTCTCCTGTCTCAGCCTCCCAAGTGGCTGGGATTACAGGCATGCGCCACCACGCCAGGCTAAGTTTGTATTTTTAGTAGAGATGGGGTTTCTCCATGTTGATCAGGCTGATCCCTAACTCCCGACCTCAGGTGATCCACCCACCTCAGCCTCCCAAAGTGCTGGGATTACAGGCATGAGCCACCGCACCCGCCAACAGCTCTTTTATTTGTAGATAGAGAGGCTGCTGGGGCCAAGGAGGAGAGCCAAGGCCCCTCCACAGCAGCAGTCCTCATCTAAGTACAGAAGAGTTTTAATTGCAGAGTTGCGAGTAGAGATCCAAAATGCATTCTCCCCACTGGGAAAATCCTCAGGGAGATTTTGTGTTTCCCTACACCTCTCGCCAAGCCAGCTAGCTGGATGTCAGATTCTCTGCTTTTGGCTGGGATTCTTTTGGCTCAGTATGATAACACTGTCTCATGCTGATCAGAAGCCGGGCAGTTCTGTATGTCTTTCAGAAGTCAAGATGGGAATAGAGATAAGTTACTGCTTAACAAATACAGCCTATTTGTCACACCAAATCCTTCCAACCTTAGAGTCCAAGGGAAATGGAAAGTTTTAAGGACTATCACCAAAAATCTCTTCAGCAAATGCTGTTGGAACAATGAGATATTCATATAGAAAAAAAATAAACTTGAACACTTACATCATGTATAAAAATTAATCTGTGGCTGGGTGCGGTGACTCACGCCTGTAATCCCAGCACTTTGGGAGGCTGAGGTGGGTGGATCACAAGGTCAGGAGATCAAGACCATCCTGGCCAACATGGTGAAACACCATCTCTATTAAAAATACAAAAATCAGCTTGGCATGGCAGCACGTGCCTGTAATCCCAGCTACTCCGGAGGCTGAGGCAGGAGAATCGCTTGAACCTGGGAGGCAGAGGTTGCAGTGAGCCAAGGTCGCACCACTGCACTCCAGCCTGGGCAACAGAGCGAGACTCCGTCTCAAAAAAAAATAAAATTAATCTCAAATGGGTTATAGAGCTACACATAAAACCTGAAATTATAGAAGTTCTGAAAGTGTAAGAAAGAAACTGTTCACAACTTTGAGGTAGGCAAAGATTTCTTAGGACATAAAACGTACAAACTATAAAAGAAAAAAATCAGTAAATTGGGCTTTATCATAATCAAAAACTTACGATCTTTGGAAGACACCACTTAGAAAATGAAAAGGCAAGCCACAGACTTAGAGAAAATCGTGCAGTCCACGTACCGGACAAAGGATTCATAGCTCAAATATATTAAGATTTCTTACAACTCAATAAGACGACAACCCAATTTTTTTATTATTTATTTATGTATTTATTTATTTATTTATTTTGAGACAGAGTTTTGCTCTTGTTGTCCAGGCTGTGATCTCGGCTCACTGCAATCTCCACCTCCCAGATTCAAGCCATTCTTCTGTCTCAGCCTCCCAAGATTAGCTGGGATTACAGGTGCATGCCACCACGCCTGGCTAATTTTTCTGTTTTTAGTAGAGGCGACTTGGTTTTATCATATTGGTCAGGCTGGTCTCGAACTCCTGACCTCAGGTGATCCACCACCTCGGCCTCCCAAAGAGTTGGAATTATAGGCGTGAGTCACTGTGCCTGGCCAACAACCCGATTTTTAGGGGGCTGGAGATTCTAACAGGCACTTCACCTAGGAAGATGGTCATAAATGCATGAAGAGTTTCTCAACAAGAAAATGCAAATTAGGCCAGGCTCAGTGGCTTACACCTGTAATGCTCACACTTTGGGAAGCTGAGGCGGGAAGATTTCTTGAGGCCAGGAGTTCAAGATCAGCCTGGGAAACAAAACCCCATCTCTGCAAAAGATTTACAAAATTAGCCGGGCATGGTGGCACGTGCCTGTAGTACTAGCTACTTGGGAGGCTGAGATGGGAGAATCAATCACCTGAGCCCAGGAGTTCGAGGCGACAGTGAACTACGATCACAGCATGGCACTCCAACCTTAGCCTTGGCGACAGAGCAAGACCCTGTCTCTAAAAACAAAGAAAGAAAAAAGAAGAAAATGCAAATTAAAACCCAACAAGATGCAAGTACATATCCAGTAGTAGAGTTACTAACTACAAAGATGAACAACACCAGGTGTAGTGAGGAACTAGAACTCTTAGAACATTGCTCAGGGGAAACAGAAAATGGCAAAATCACTTTGGAGAAGCCACTTGTTGGTGTCTTTTTTTTTTTTTTTTTTTTTTGAGATGGAGTCTCACTCTGTCACCCAGGCTGTAGTGCAGTGGCGCTCTCTCGGCTCACTGCAAGCTCCACCTCTTGGGTTCAAGCAATTCTCCTGCCTCAACCTCCTGAGTAGCTGGGATTACAGGTGCCCACCACCACGCCCGGCTAATTTTTATATTTTTAGTAGAGACAAGGTTTTACCACGTTGGCCAGGATGGTCTTGAACTCCTGACCCGGGGTGATCTGCCCGCCTTGGCCACCCAAAGTGCTGGGATTACAGGCATGAGCTACCACGCCCGGCCTGTCGGTGTCTTAAAAGGGTAAATTTACACTTACTGTATGAACCAGTAATTCTATTACCTGTTAGGGGCTGATTTGTGTCCCCCCAAAATTCATACATTGAAGTCCTAACCCCTAGTACCTTAGAATGTGACTGTATTTGGAGGTAGGGCTTTTAAAGAGGTGGTTAACACGAGACCATTAAAGTTGGGATGGGACGTCATGCAAGGATATTTGGACACACAGACACCAGGGATGCGCGTGCACAGAGGACAGACTGTGAGCACGCTGCAAGAAGGCAGCCATCTGCTAGCCAGGGAAAGGGGCCTCAGGTGAACCAAACCTGCTGACACCTTGAGCGCGGATTTCCAGCCTCCAGAACTGCCAGAAATCAATTTCTGTTGTTTAAGCCACCTAGTATGCGGTGTTTTAGTTTTGCAACCCTAGCAATATCCAACAGAAATGAAAACCTATATTCATGCATAGACTTGTACATGAATGTACAAGAAGCTTTATTCATACTTGCTTGGAAATGTAAGTAATCCAAATGTTCATCAACTAAACTCTGCTTCTCTTCCTCTTCCTCTTCCTCCTCCTCCTCCTCTTCTTCCTCATCTTCCTCCTCCTTTTCCTCAGCCACCCACCTTGTTCCAAGGTTTGGAAGCCCTACCCTGGGTGCATTTAAAGGCAGGTGAACAGATCTAAACATGTTGCAATATAGCCATCCAATGGAATATTAATGATAAAAAAAGAGTGAACTGTCTGGATGTGGTGGCTCACACCTATAATCCCAACACTTTGGGAGGCCAAGGTGGGTGGATCGCTTGAGCCCAGGAGTTTGAGACCAGCCTGGGCAACATACCGAAACTCTGTCTCTACAAAAAATAGGAAAATTAGCCTGGTGTGGTGGCACACACCTGTAGTCCCAACAACTCAGGAGGCTGAGGCAGGAGGATCACTTGAGCCCACTGGTGGAGGCTACAGTGAGCCAAGATGGTCCCACTGCACTCCAGCCTGGGTGACAGAGTGAGACTCTGATTCAAAAGAAAAAAAAAGAAGGAATGAACCGCTGATGCATACAGCATTGTGGATAAACTTTACAAACGTTATGCAGACACAGAGAAGTCAGAGACAAAACAGCATATATTGTCTGATTCCATTTGCAAGAAACTCTAGAAAAGTCAAATCTGATCTATAATAACAGCTAATTGGTGGCTGCCTAGTGGAGATTAAACTGGGAAAAGGTAGGAGAGAATTCTGGTGGGGAATGGAATGTTCTACATCTCAAGTGCAGTGGTGGTTACATAGGTGAGTACATTGGCCAAAACTCATCAAACTATACACTGAAAATGCATTTTGTTAGAAACAAATTATGCCTCTTTAAAAAATTTTTTTTTTTGTTTTGAGACAGAGTTTCGCTCTTGTTGCCCAGGCTGGAGTGCAGTGGTGCGATCTCGGTTCACTGCAACCTCCACCTCCTGGGTTCAAGCAATTCTCCTGCCTCAGCCTCCCGAGTAGCTGGGACTACAGGTGTGCACCACCATGCCCAGCTAATTTTTGTATTTTTAGTAGAGATAGAGTTTCGCCATTTTGGCCAGGCTGGTCTTGAACTCCTGAACTCAGGCAATCCTCCTGCCTCGGCCTCCCAAAGTGCTGGGATTACAGGCGTGAGCCACCGTGCCTGGCCCCCCAAAACTTTTTTTAATATATCTTCAATCATCAAAAGGATTGGAAGCCCTACCTTGGGTGTATTTAAAGGCAGGTGAACAGAGGCAGAGCGGCTTCTGGGTGGGTAACCAAAGTGCTTTGTCATCACAGGAGGTACGAGGAGACCAGTGAGAATGAGGCAGTAGCCGAGGAAGAGGAGGAGGAGGTGGAGGAGGAGGAGGGAGAAGAGGATGTTTTCACCGAGAAAGCCTCACCTGATATGGATGGGTACCCAGCATTAAAGGTAGGAAGGGCTGGGGGGATGGAAGCGCTGTCGTGGGGAAAAAGCCTTCAATCCTTGTGCTGAGGCAGTCAGAAAAGACTCAGGGCTAAGTCTTGGCCTCCAGCATCAGGGCACAAGCCCTCACAATGGAGTGACCTTGGGGTAATTCTGGTGATAGTAAACCAGGAGAAGCCAACTCACCCATCTCTTTTCTTCTGCCCTCTGCATTTTCCCTGACTTCTCTGGACAGAACTCAAGCCTTGCAGTCAGATGGGTTTGGGTTAGAATTCTGGCTCCGATACTCCCTGGCTGTGTAGTCTTAGGCAGATGACTTCATCCCTCTCAAGCCTCCATTTTCTCATCTCTAAAATGGGCACAATAAAACCAACCTTGCAGATAGGCTCCAAAAATATATTTCTTTATGTGGGCCTGCCCACAGTGCGACAGGAAAAAGGCCAGACTCCCTTTGCTCCCTGCTTCCCTGCTGCACTAGGGTCACATGTTACAGCAGGATTCACTCTCCACAGACAGCTGTCTCCATGACTCCTAGGGCTAGAGCACCTGCCGTGTTTGAGCGAGGCTGCCCCTGGAGTACCGCACAGAGGTGCCTGCGGCAGGTGCAGTAGGACCTGGGCCCTCGTTCTAACTCCTCCACACCAAGGAGGCATCATTTTGCAATTTCTCCAACCAGAGGTCGTGTCCTTTCTTAAAATTATATAAAGGCACTCTTTAGGCGACAAAGGTCCTGCATGTAGGTGTTTTTGTTTGTTTATGTTTTCCTGATGACTACTGTGCACGGGCAATAAAAAACCTGATGAGTTGGTTTTAAAAACAAGACTTGCCGGTTGCCTTCAGAATTTGATGAAAGCAACCGTAGTACTTTGCCAGGGCTGTGGAAGCCTTGGGTGTGGTTTTTCAAAATGTACTTGGTTTGTAAGTTTTGAGAGTGTGTGACATCCAGGGTGTTGGACATCACACTCTCAAAACTTTGAGACACCTCTACTGCTCATGTGAGTTTGTTTGGGGGCTGAATGTGCTCCCACCAGCCCCCAACCACACGTGCCACGGAGGGGTAGGGGTCGGCACACCTAGCCTTGGGTACTGTCCTGGCTGCACCAGGCTGAGCTCATCTAGCAGGGCTAATGCCGAGGAAACGCTGGTTGTGTCTGTGGGGAAAGGTGAGGTGACAGGAGGGAAGAGGAGCAGCTGAGTGGTCTCTGGTGGGTGGCTGAGACTCTGTGGACACTGGTGGCTTCAAGGTGTGACTTCTTCCTCAGGTGGACAAAGAGACCAACACGGAGACCCCGGCCCCATCCCCCACAGTGGTGCGACCTAAGGACCGGAGAGTGGGTACCCCGTCCCAGGGGCCATTTCTTCGAGGGAGCACCATCATCCGCTCTAAGACCTTCTCCCCGGGACCCCAGAGCCAGTACGTGTGCCGGGTAAGTGAGCGTGTGGCCCCCTTCTGCTCCCCTCAGGGTAGCCGAGAGCCTCACACAGGGCTGGGTACAAATCCCATTACTCTCATATTATTGGGTGACTTTGAGTATGTTAACACCTCAGAGCCTCAGTTTCCTCAGGTGGAGTTCACGGGCCTACTTCATAGGATTGTTTTAGACAAGCAATAGAAAAGGCTTTGTAGTTAGTACTTGGTCAATGTTATTATAATTCCAGCCAACTCACTTCCTCCTTGTTCACACTCTGCCCTGCCCTCCTGCAACCACTTGCTGAGATCAGAGGGGGACACCTCAGTGTCCCCGAGATACACAGGCATTTCTTTCCCACCTTCAGGGCGATTCTAGTGTACGTCCTAAGGCTGCAAAATTACAGCAGATCTGTATTATTTGGCTACCAGTTTGTTTTATGTTTTTAATTGAACCTGTTGCTACCAGTTTGTTTGATTTTTTAATTGAACCTGCTGCTGACATTTAAAACTTTTTAAAAAGGTGGCCAGATGCAGTGTCTCATGCCTGTAAGCCCAACACTTTGGGAGGCTGAGGCAGGAGGGTCATTTGAGGCCAGGCATTTAAAACCAGCCTAGTCAACATAGTGAGACCCTGTCTCCGCCTAAGAAAAAGTTAAAAATTAGCTGGGCATGGTGGCATGCACTTGTAGTCCCAGCTAGTGGGGAGGCTGAGACAGGAGAATTGCTTGAGCCCAGGAGTCCAAGGCTGCAGTGAGCCATGATTGCGCCACAGCACTCCAGCCTGGGCAACAGAGGAAGACCCTGTCTTTAAAAACAAAAAATTATTTTTAAATTAAAGGGCAACTAAAAACAAAATAAAGCTGGGTGTGATGGCTCATGCCTGTAATCCCAGCACTTTGGGAGGCTGAGGTGGGCAAATCACTTGAGGCCAGGAGTTCGAGACCAGCCTGGCCCACATGGTGAAACCCTGTCTCTGCTAAAAATGCAAAAAATTAGCACATGGTGGCGCATGTTTGTAATGCCAGCTACTTGGGAGGCTGAGGCAGGAGAATCTTTGAACCCAGGAGGCAGAGGTTGCAGTAAGCTGAGATCGTACCATTGCACTCCAGCCTGGGCAACAAGAGCAAAACTCCGTCTCAAAAAAATAAATAAAATAGGAGGAGTTTGACATAAAATTCCAGTTCTTGAAAAAAAAAGAGACTGTATGTCACCACAGACCACACACAATTGGCAGCAATTGGCTGGCACTGAGGTGAGGGCAACTCCCCTTAGTTGATGGAGGTGGGGAGCTTTCCAGTCCATCCCAGCCTCTACCTGGCCCTCTTTACCCGTTCCATTTGCCCACCAGCTCCTGTATACCCAGAGGAATGTACAAGCCCTGCAGTGGCCTTTGTTTCTTCATACTCTCATTTTCCTTGCTTTCCAGTTCCCCTCCCCCTTCCCCTTCCTAGGCCAGCTCACCTTCCTTCATTCTACCCTGCGTGGGGGGTCTGAGTGTTTACTGAGTCTGAGGGGTCATGCTTTTGCTGGGGCTACAGAACCAGCTCTTGCTCCTGACCTTCCATGGGACAGCACAGATAAGACATGTGCCTACCGTACCTGATCCTGGTTTCCAGTGATATCAATATGCTTCCTTCCCCCACCATATAGAACCACTGAATCATAACTAGGCCCTCAACAGAACCTTCCTGCCTAATGTCCCAAAAAGTTGTCACAGAAGGGGAGGCCTGTGGAGTCCACACTTGGTTCTCTGCCTGCCACTTATCTGACTATCATTATGGAGGGAAGGGGAGAGGAAGGGAGAGGTCTCATCATGTGTGTTCAAGGCCTACAATTGTATAAGATTGAGTAGAGAAGCTCATTTCTTTTTTTTTTTTTTTTTTTTTTTGAGACAGAGTTTCGTTCTTGTTGCCCAGGCTGGAGTGCAATGGTGCCATCTCGGCTCACTGCAACCTGTGCCTCCCAGCTTCAAGTGATTCTCCTGCCTTAGCCTCCCAAGTAGCTGGGATTATAAACATGTGCCACCACGCCTGGCTAGGTTTGTATCTTTAGTAGAGATGGAGTTTCTCCATGTTGGTCTGGCTGGTCTCGAACTCCCAACATCAGGTGATCCACCCACCTCAGCATCCCAAAGTGCTGAGATTACAGGTGTGAGCCACTGTGCCGGCTGCTCATTTCTTTATAATGTGAAAATTTTACTAATTGACTGGCTACTTATGAAATGGGTCCCCATGAAAACATTCCCTGCAGTCCCTCCCAGGAGCAACATAAACCTCTTCCTTCTGTGGTAGAGCTCTAGCTAATTGTTTGAACTTGTAAGCATCTGAGAAGATAATGCAGGCACAATGCATGTTGGCTTCGTATCTTGCACAAGGTACAGGATTTGCTGAAGTCACTGAATGTGATGTTGGGCTTCCTAAATCATAGGTAGAAGATGCTGCAATTAAGCTGGCTCACAGCTGCAAAAGAGAAAAATCCAATCGGTGCTTCTCTACTAAAAATACAAAATTAGCCAGGTATGGTGGTGCGTCGCATGCCTGTAAGCCCAGGTACTCTGGAGGCTGAGGCGGGAGAATCACTTGAACCTGGGAGGCAGAGGTTGCAGTGAGCCAAGATCGCGCCATCGCACTCCAGCCTGGGCAACAAGAGCGAAACTCTGTCTCAAAAAGAAAACATGAATAATTTGAGTGATTTAGAAAAGCCCTTAAGACAATGGATAACGCTCCACCTTTTTTTTTTTTTTGGGAAAATTACTGCCATTATGAATGTGCAGTAGAAATCAAACACAAAGAGAAGCATGTCACTCATCAGAAAAATCACACCAAACAAATTAGCGTTTCGTTCCTTCTTTTTCATCAGGATTAGAATGTGGTTGTAATTTTGTTAAATGGGAGATATAAGATAGAATAACTTTGGTGAAATGTTTATCTTTTCCACCTATAGACTCAAGCCTCACGCATTTTTCCCCAGTGTTTTTTAAGTGACCCTTTTCCAGGATTCGCATCTTCAAATAACAAAAAGTACCTGTCCCACTTATTAAGCATCTGTAACACACCAAGCACTATGCTTCCACTTCCCATATTTTATTATTTATACCGTTTCTAACCCCGCAAAATCACAAATTAAGAGATTCCCAGTCAACGGAGATCACACGCCACAGGTAGAAAGGGCTTTTTTTTTTTTTTTTTTAAGCAAAGTCATATATTTTTCCTTCTTTGCTCTCTAGTTGGCCCACTTCAGCTCAAGCTTGTGTCTTTTTGTATAAAACTTACTGAAGGCCACAAGATATAGCCAAGAGTACAACATTGTGAAAATTTTCCTATCATTTCCTCTAAAACTCTGCAGGCATGGAGACTGTCTGCTGAGATATAGCAGGGAACAATTTAACCCTTTGTTTTGCACCCACAAGATGAGCATTACCAAAGTCCCAACAGAGACATGCTGGGGCTGTGCTATGCCTCCACCCTGCCCCCTCCACAGCCAGCTCCACATGTCTCGGTCTGTAACTGATAGCATTCCACTTCCTGCCTGTACCGGTCAGGGCTTTTCATTGCAAGCAATGGAAATGGACAGTGAGCAGTATATGCAGGAAAATTTGGGGGAAAGGAAATTGAGGAGTCCACACACTCATCACAAGGCTGTAGAACCAGCCTCAGAAATCGGGTAGGAGCAAGGAAGTCCAGACCACAACCAAAATCACACCACAAAGCCAATCGGGTGACATCTTCACCGATGCTGCCACAAAACCTGGCCCCAGCCAGCCAGACTGCTGCCCCTGGCATTCCATATTTATACCTCCACCAGGTTCCTGCCATGGCTGGCATGGAAGCTCTGGTCGCTCCTGCCACTGCCGCTACTTACCATTATTGGCTTTTCCCTGAGATAACAAATCTGGCACATTTGTAGAATGAAGGAGAGAAGGAGTGGCCTGTTTCAATTCAAGAGACAATAGTAACAGTGCAAGTCACCAGGTTGTCACCAGGGTGCAAGTCATCAGGTTGTGATTCGAGGCCTGGAGCATTTGCATCCAATTGACAGAGGCTAGTCCTGTGCCTGCCTCTAGCTGCAAGCGAGGCAGTGAAAGCAAGGTTCTGCTACTTTCAGCTTCATCAGTGGGAGGTGGGCTTTGTTTCCCAGCAAGTCATAAGGTGGGGTTTTCCCACCCACAGGATGGGATTTCAAATGCTAATCAGCAACACTTCCAGCCCCCGCAGCCAAAAAATATATTTTCTGTGTCATCTAATCTTACAGCCCTGCAAGGTGAGTTGTGTGAATCCCATTTTATAGACACAGAAGCTATGACTCAAAAACTTAAACACTGTGCTCTAGGTCACACAGCTACTAAGTGCAAAGCTGGGAGTCCAGCTCCAAAGCCTGCAGCCTCTCTGTTGCTCAGAGCCACCTCCTGAGGGGCTTCCTCTGGCCTCCTCGGGTCTGATTGTGAGTAGCCCCTTCCGCTGGCCTCTGCACAAAAGGCATCCTCTGCTGGGTGGCTCCCTTGTTATCAAACAAGGTGACATCTTTGCCTATGTCACTTGGTTAGTTTCGCTGTCTTGAGTTTCCCCACTGAACTTGAAGTCGGTGAGATAGGGACAATGAATTACCCTTCCTACAGCTCTCCTCAGCCCCCATGTGTTCATCTGAAGTGCTGCCACATTTGTGGGTTGATTGACTTTGACCAAATGGACATAGCCCATCCTAAATTCTCATTCCTGAACTAGCTTCCTGTGACTCTAAATGATTTCACCACTCTGTGCATCAGTTTCTCTAGCTATTAACTGGAAGTAATAAAAAGGTTACAACATTCTCTACCATGTCTGAGATTAAATGCATTAAAGTATCTTTATATTAGAGAAAGCTAAATTCAAGGACTTAATGTAGCTTCTGTCTCTCTTTTATATAACATAGTCTTTAACATGTAAACAACTACAACTTAAGGATCAATTATCCTGATACCCATTTCTGGTCGGTAGGACACATATCCTTCAAGTGTCACCGCTGGATTAAAACAATGTAGAATAAAAGGCTGGGCACAGTGGCTCACACCTGTAATCCCAGGACATTGAGAGGCTGAGATGGGAGGATCACTTGAGCCCAGGAGTTTGAGACCAGCCTGGGCAACATGGTGAAACCTTGTCTCTACAAAAAATACAAAAATTATCCGGGCACAGTGGCACGTGCCTTTAGTCCCAGCCACTTGAGAGGCTGAGGCGGGAGAATCACTTGAGCCCGAGAAGTCAACGCTGCAGTGAGACAAGATAGCACCATTGCATTCCAGCCTGGGCGAAAGGAGTGAAACCCTGTCTCAAAAAAAAAAAGAAAAAGAAAGCCCCCTTCTGGTACCACATGCAGCCAGTTTATATGAATCTACGCCGGTTGTCACGATGGCACACCCTTCCACCTGCACATTAGTTTCATCTCTGAGCCCTACCTACAGGCTGGAGCCAGGAGAGCTGGTGGCCTTGGAACCAAACAGACTGGGCCTTGAACTCTGGTTTTGATGCTCCCCAGCTATTCAACTTTACAAGCTTCTTAATCTCTCTGGGCCTCAGTTCCCATCATGTTAGAATTGTTTGAGGATTAAATGAAACTGTCACTAAAGCACCTGGCACGTAGCAGGTGCTGTATCCATGTGGCAGTCATTATTTTTACTATTCAGCGTCTGGTTCTGGTTGAGGTCCTGCCTAGCCCAGTGGCTATTTCATCAGTCTGTCCCTGGAGTTGCTGTGTTTGTCAGCTTAGCAGGACTATTAATATCATTATCACAAATAATTATCAATAACCACAGAAACAGCTTCTCAGGAGACCTGCAGCAGTGAACTGACAGCTGCTAGACACACAAGCACAATAGCATCGGCCTGTGACAACCCCACCGACTTTGGAAATAGGACTTGAGAAAGAACTCCCCACTCTGCTCCCACCTCCCAGGAGGTGCTGTCATCCTACCCACTGTCTCTTGCTCTCCTCAGGGGGTGGGACACATTCTCAATATAGAAGCTTCCCATCCTGACTACAGGCCTGATTTCTGGTCTTAGATGGGGAATACTAGCCCTCTGGGGGAAGTATAGATAACTCAGTGATTGAGGGGATGCCCACGGGGAGAGTTACGATCTGCCCCATCATCTCTAAGGGTATGGTCCCTGAGGCTTTGCCTTTAAACTGCCTTTTTCTTTTTTAAATATCCATCTTGAGAGTGGCTGCATTTGAGTCAGTAAAGGCAGGCTCTGTAGACACCAGGGAAGAGTTGATGCAAACGGCCCTTTGTGTAGTAGGTCAAGAGGGCAGTATACTCTGAAGTCACACTGCCCAGTGTCCGGCCCTGCTGTGTGGCTGACCAGCTTGCCGACCTTGGGCCAGTTCTGCAACCCCTAAGCTTCTGTCACCTCACTTGTGAAATGGATTTGTTCCTATCACATGGGGTTGTTGGAAAGGTTCAGTGGGATATTCGTGGCATTTAGCATCATGCAGATACTAGCACGGAGATGAAGCAATGTGCATCATGCATAGTACATGCTCAACGAATGTTCACTTATAAAGAAAAGAAAGGTCAGAATGAAACCTGGAACAAGAAAGTCTGGGTGTTTGCAGAAGGAGAGGAAGGACTGTCCTGAGTGGAGGAACCTGACCTCCCTCTGGGCTTCAGTGCACCTTCCAGAATGCACTCTGACCACGTTTAACATTCCATGACTTTTCTCTTGCAGCTGAATCGGAGTGATAGTGACAGCTCCACTCTGTCCAAAAAGCCACCGTTTGTTCGAAACTCCCTGGAGCGACGCAGCGTCCGAATGAAGCGGGTAAGAGAGTCACCTCAAAGCTATTTTTCTGCCTGCTCCTCCCTCGTTGCCCCAAGCTCTGTGTCCTACACACACATCTCCTAATGTCTGGCCATTTCTCCTCAGCCACTGGCAAGAAAAATGTTGCTCTCGCAAGCATAATGGTATTTGCGAACAGATGTTTGTGAACTATGAGGTCTCTGTAGCCACTGGTGAAGGTGCCGAAGGGTAAATGTATTTGTCTTATTATGACAAATAGGTTAGACGAGGAGTGTGTACACTTGGCCTTGCCTTCCTAGATAGAAATCAAAGTCAGTAAGAACTAACCAACCCAGCCAGGCACAGTGGCTCACACCTGTAATCCCAGCACTCTGGGAGGCCGAGGTAGGAGGACCACCTGAGGTCAGGGATTCGAGACCAGCCTGGCCAACACGGTGAAACCCCATCTGTACTAAAAATACAAAAATTAGCCAGGCGTGGTAGTGCGTGCCTGTAGTCCCAGGCTGTACTCGGGAGGCTGAGGCAGGAGAATCGCTTGAACCCAGGAGGCGGAGGTTGCAGTGAGCCGAGATTGCGCCACTGCACCCAGCCTGGGCAACAGAGTGAGACTCTGTCTCGGGAAAAAAAAAAAAAAAAAAAAGAAGAAGAAGAATTAACCAACCCAACAGTCATCAGTTAGAGCGCGTCATCTGACAGAAGCCTTCCTCATGCAAGACTCTGCTCAGTGTGCCTGTCATCCAGGTCCTGGTGGCAGAGAGGCTGGATGCCTCTGAGCACCAGCCTGAAGCAGGGAAGTGCAAATGGGCTTCCCTCAGACCAGCGGGAAGCCCACAGGGAAGAGGCTGCAGACGTGCCCTGCAGAAGTCTCGTCTTTCCTAGTGGAGACTGAGCTGAGCGATCCAGATAGGGTGGGGGTAGGCAAAGGAGCGACCCCTGATTTGTCTTTGACCATTAAGGGCTGCAGGAGATGCAGGGGGCCCTCCCCACCTTGGGCTTTCAACACAACTTTAAAGCAGTTCTGTCTAATGAGTTTGCAGAACCAGAAGAAACCAGGAGCCAGAATGTCAGAAAGAAAAAAGGGGCCGGGCGCGGTAGCTCACGCCTGTAATCCCAGCACTTTGGGAGGCCGAGGCAGGCAGATCACCCGAGGTCAAGAGTTTGAGACCAGCCTCAGCATTGAGAAACCCGGTCTCTACTAAAAATACAAAATTAGCCAGGCGTAGTGGTGCATGCCTGTAATCCCAGCTGCTCGGGAGGCTGAGGCAGGAGAATTGCTTGAACCTGGGAGGTGGAGGTTGCAGTGAGCAGAGATCGCACCATTGCACTCCAGCCTGGGCAACAAGAGCAAAACTCCATCTCAAAAAAAAAAAAAAAAAAAAAGAAGGAAAGAAAAAAGGAGAGAGAAAGCAAAGCAAAAGAGAACATGGAGGGAAAAGATAGTGCCAACAGCCCCCAGTAGGGGCAGGCCCCCCACCTCTCCTGCACTGCCTGCTGACAGCCAGAATCTGGTCCTTTGCCTAACATCCTTCACCCTAACAAGTCTGAGGGGGAACTGGAGAGAGCAGGAGAGAGACAGCAACACAGGGGAGGCTACACAGGGAAGGGAGAGTGTGCGGGTGTGGGAGAAATTGGACATGGCCTCAGGTGACAGGGACAACCAACTGCCCACTCTGGGTCCCCCACGCCGACCCCCTCTTCTGTAGCTGGCTTGTACTGCAGTCTCTGGAGCACCAAAAGTTACCTGGGGAGCTTGGTGACAATGCAGATTACAAGGCCACACTTCTAACCATTTAATTCAGGCAGCTGGTGTGGGCCCTGAAAACTGCATTTTAACAAAGCTCCTTAGGGGCTTCTGGAGCAGATGATCCACTCCTGCAGAAATGCCACTGATCTCCTACTTGCTCCCCCTGCGTTTCCCACAGCTCCCTTCTAAGGCAGGCCCCACAGAAGCAGGTCCCTTCATCACCCCCTGTTCCCCTTAACCAAGAGGATGACTTAATAAGGGAGCCCCTGATGGTGGGTCTGAGCCCAAATTTCCCTCGGGTCCTGAGGAACAGGAGAGTCCAGAGGCTGGGCCTGGACCCTCCGGCACTGCTCCTTGCTTCCACGCACTGCCTGAGCTGTGCTCTCTCTACCGCAGCCTGCCCAGCTTCTGAGACTGGATATGGGTCAGACAAAGCAAAAGAATCTTTATTTGTTGCTCTGAGAACTTGAGCCACGTAGATCACTCAGCTGGATTTCCTTGATCTTGCTCATTTATAAGCACAGAGCAGACCATGTTCAACCTAGAAGAGCATTCTAGAAATTCTTCCTAGAGCTGTCTTATATTCCTAATAGTATGCTTGCCAGCCTTGTAAAATGAGACTAGATCTTACGGTAATGCTTCTTATACTGTGTCTGAAATCTCTGTATTGGTCATTGTATTTGTTTTCTATTGCTGCGTAACAAATCACCACAAACTTTAGCAGCCTAAAATAATACAAATGCCTTACCTCACAGTTTCCGCTGGTCAGGAGCTTAAGCACAGGTTAGCTGAGCCCTCTGCCCAGGGTTTTAGCAGGCTGAAACCTCTAAGTGTTAAATGGCCACATCCTCATCTGGAGGCTTGACTGAGGAAACATCTGATCCAGGCACTGCCTCCAGTTGTTGGCAGAATTTATTACATTGTATTCTCTTGCTAGCTGTCAGCTGGGGGCTTAGGGGAGTATTTTCAGCTCCTAGAGCTCACTCTCAGGTTTTTGCCCTGTGACCATCTCTACAACATGATTTATTTACTTCGTCAAGGCCAGCAGAAGAGCCCAGCCAGGAAAAGCCCAGGCCACCTTTTAGGGGCTTACCTGATGAAAGGAGAGGAGATTATACAGGGCGTGTATATTAGCAATGGGATTTGAGAAACCATTTTAGAATTCTGACTCCCATAATCATTAATTATTGTTTTTTAATCATTAGTGACTTTTGATGGGAGGAGAGTTAATGATTGTATTAATCAGGGTCTTTTACATACAGATAACTGAAGAACCCAACTCAAATACAGCTTAAAAATGAAAGAGGGAATTTATTGTCTCATTTAATGAAAAAATCCAGGATGTCGGACTACCTTCAGGCATGGCTTGATCCAGAGGTTGAAATGATGTCATCAGGCCTCAGCCCCTTTCTTATGGCATTGCTCCCTTTGTACAGCTTAATTCTCAAACAGGTCACTCCACAAGTAAAGATGACCATGATCAGTCCCAGGTTTATATCTCGAAGGCTTAACAACCTCTGTGTAAAGACATTGCCTCTTTTCCAAGTAGTTCAGCAAAGTGCCAGAATTGAGTATTAGTGGCTGGGCTTTGATAACATATTCACCTCTGAACCTGTCACTGAGATGCAGACTGGCCAGGTTCAGGTCACATTCCTATCCCTGATGCCCCACACAAACCAGGTGGATTGAGTGCAGAGGAGGAGATCTCCAAGGGAAGGTGAGGGCATTGTTACTCTAAGGCTGGGGAAACAAATGGTGGACAAGCAGAAACAATAGGGGCCCATTACAGGAACATAAAGTCAAGAAGACATGACTTTTGCCCTCAAGTGGGAACAGACCTGTATTGGGGAAACAACTTCAGAACAGTACAGTGACAGGAATCAATAACTGAGAACGTACATATGCAGGGTGCTGAGAGTACTGAAGCTGGCACAGTGTACAGAGAGGGCGGGTGGGGACTGCAGCCAGCTTCGTGGAGTGGAGCTTCAGCTTTACCACACATATCCTGTGGGACTTAACCTCTGCAAGCCTCATCTGTGCAGATGATAAACCTCGGGACCTCCTAGGTTTGTGAAAATGAAACGAGGTTATGGAAATAAAGTGCTTAGTACCGTTCCTGGGACATAATAAATGCCCAATAAACATGAGCTGAGTGGGAGAATTCAAAACAGGCTTCCCGGGGAAGGGCAAGCCCCATTCGAAAGGAGTGGGTGCCTATGGATAAACCAAGAGAGGGCATTTGAGGGTCAGAGGAAGAGGCTGGGTGGGCTCACCGGGCAGAGCTCTAATAACAAGAGAAGCCGTCCCCTCCCCCACAGCCTTCCTCGGTCAAGTCGCTGCGCTCTGAGCGTCTGATCCGTACCTCGCTGGACCTGGAGTTAGACCTGCAGGCGACAAGAACCTGGCACAGCCAACTGACCCAGGAGATCTCGGTGCTGAAGGAGCTCAAGGAGCAGCTGGAACAAGCCAAGAGCCATGGGGAGAAGGAGCTGCCGCAGTGGTTGCGTGAGGACGAGCGTTTCCGCCTGCTGCTGAGGATGCTGGAGAAGCGGGTGAGTGCTGCCTCGAAGGCAGGGGAGCCCTGCACTCTGCCCCAGAGAGTCGGGGGACACTGCCCCAGGGAAGAGAGGCCAGAGCTCATGATGCATCCTACAATTCCCACCACAGCTTCCACTGAGGGTGTTCCACCCATCCCTCGTTCACATCAGCAGGGGGATCCAGAAATCGCTTTGCACACTCAACCTTATGAACCTTTCACCTGGCTGCAAGGCCCATTTACTACATTTGTTGATGTGCTTTTGTGTGCAAGCCCTTATTATTCACACATGTACTCATCATGCAGTTCTTCATGAAATACATAGGGTACCCAATCTGTGCCACAGTACGCACTTTGAGTAACAATAGGACACTGACCTGCCTCGATGCCTGCCCAGGAAGTCCCACAGGGCAGCCCTTGCCAAAGGGGGAGAAGGGCTGGTCACACCAGGGCCTTCTGCTAACAAGGATGCCCTGGAGTACAAGTCGGCTGGCACCTCTGCCCTGCTATAATGAGTTTAAGGGATTTAGGGGTTGATCAAGGAGAAAGATATAACCTCAAAATGGTGTTAGCACACAAAGTTTTATATTAGCTGTGCTTTTTTTTTTTTTTTTTTGGAGACAGGTTTTCTCTCTGTCGCCCGGGCTGGAGTGTGGTGGCATGATGGCTCACTGCAACCTCCACCTCCCAGGCTCTATCGATCCTCCCACCTTAGCCTCCTGAGTAACTGGGATGACAGGTGCATACCAATATGCCCAGCTAATTTTTGTATTTTTTGTAGAGATGGGGTTTCTCCATGTTGCCCAGGCTGGTCTTGAACTCCTGGGCTCAAACAATCAACCCGCCTCGGCCTCCCAAAGTGTTGCGATTACAGGCATGAGCCAGCATGCCTGGCTTGCGCTGCGCTTTGACAGGTTTGCATGCAGGGGAAGTCCCTCACAGCATGAGACCTTCCAAAGGTGCTGGGGGCTACTGCCCAGTGTGGAGGAAGGCAAGGGAACTCCCAGGGGAGAGCTGGGGAAGAGAGGCCATCTAGGTAAGGTAGCTCTGCAGCACGATGGGGAGTCTCTGCATCAGAGAACTCCAAAGCACAGCAGCAGCTTGGGGTCTCTTATAGGCCCAGGGTTTATCTATCTATGGCTAACAAATGTTGGGTACAGTTTCACAGGGTATGCAAAACAGGAAGGTTGTATATGGCTTTAAAAGCTGCTTATTTGAGCTATATTTAAAACAACTGGAGGGGTAAAAATTTGAGTTTGGCACCAGCAGGCTTTTAAGCCAGCAGATCCCAGACTGCCATGAAGAAATAAACGATATAGGACCAATATGCAAGGGCCATTCTCTACTCATTTATGAAAAATAATACCTGCCACTCTGTGATCACCACCCACGGCAAGAAAGACTTTTGCTAGTTCCCTCTGCACACAGCCAGACTTGCTGAGAGCACCTTACAGAGGGTGCCTACCTGAAATGTCAGGACCATCAGCTGAAATCTCAGTGCTCATTACAGGTGGTGATGCCCTAGGGCGGGAAGATGATGCTGGACTTCTTAGGCCTGGACTGATATGGGAGCTTCAAACTGACTCTGGCAGTTCTGAAGTTCCAGAAAAGTTTATTTCTTTCTTATTTATACCCTGTTTACTTATAAACAGGATTATAACAAGAACATTGAGGGGAAAATAGAAACTTGGAAGGCTTGAAGGAGGAGAGGAAATAAATATATCCCAAACCTAAAGTAACCTAATTATATTTAGGTATTATATTTATCTTTGAGCTTCCTGGTAACCAACGCAAAAAGAGATCAGAAAACAAGTGCCTATGTGCCCTACCTTAACACTTGATCTTATTCAAAAGACTGAGAAGTAATACGTGCCGTGACTTAAGAAAAACAAACTTAGAAAACTTGACCTTTCAAATAGTAAAAAAAAAAAAAAAAAAAAGTACCATCTATGACTTCTAACAAAGAACCATTGATATGATGGCTTTAGGCCGGGTGCAGTGGCTCATGCCTGTAATCCCAGCACTTTGGGAGGCCAAGGCGGGCGGATCACAAGGTCAGGAGATCGAGACCATCCTTTGAATGGTGAAACCCCATCTCTACTAAAAATACAAAAAATTAGACAGGCGTGGTGGCGGGCGCTTGTAGTCCCAGCTACTCGGGAGGCTGAGGCAGGAGAATGGCGTGAACCCAGGAGGCGGAGCTTGCAGTGAGCCGAGATTGCACCACTGCACTCCAGCCTGGGCGACAGAGCGAGACTCCGTCTCAAAAAAAAACAAAAAACAAAAACAAAAACAAAAAAAAATGATGGCTTTATTTACCAAAATTCTGTCTTTGTGCAATGTTTTCAAGTATATGGTACGTGGATATTTTAGGGCTGTCTGTGGTTTGTTCTCAAAAGTGTTTGCATACATTTACATTAGGAGGAAGGGGCATAGTGTTATACCCAAGCCTCTTAAGAACTACTGCTTGGCTTGGGACTGAGTTTCCACCACTTTTTAGTAGTCTGACATTGAAGAAATTTCTTACTCTGCCGGAGCCTCAGTTTCCTGGGTAAAATAGAGGTAATAACATCTACCCTCCTAGGTGGCCTGAGGATTAGAGGTAGCGCACATTTCACCAGGCAGCCCTCATCTCCTCACTTCCTCAGATCCACACAGGTATTCCGTTTCCTGGCCCCAAAAATCTCTTCACTCAAACAGATTATTTGAGCACTTCCCATTATCGTTCTGAATGAAGTGGATCCCACGTGGAGCAAGAGTGAGGGTGCCGTCCCTACAGTAGCCCCCTCTGTTGTGATAGCGAGTTCTCCTCGCCCCTTTCTGGAGGCCCCCTCCACTGACTCAGGGCCTTGCTTGCTTTGCCCAGCAGATGGACCGAGCGGAGCACAAGGGTGAGCTTCAGACAGACAAGATGATGAGGGCAGCTGCCAAGGATGTGCACAGGCTCCGAGGCCAGAGCTGTAAGGAACCTCCAGAAGTGCAGTCTTTCAGGTAAGCAGAGGGCCCCGGCAGCCCCCCATCCCTTTCTCAGCCAACCCACGGCCTTAGTCTTCTGTCTGTGGTCTTACTGCTCTCATCCCTTGCTCACAGAGCACTGGCTTTCCCTGTAACAGATGTTCATCCTCCGCCAAGCCATCCCTGGCGATCCATGAGCTCTGCAGTGCTCTTCCCTCAGCTGTCTTTATCAGTCCCCACACAACTCGAGCTAATTTGTTAGATCCTCTTGTTTAATGAATGAGCCACCTGCTCCAGCCTTTCCTCGTAGTGTTTTCCTCACTGGTAATTGTGGAGGGTTGGCTGAGTGATAAATAAGCCTGGGGGTGATGGATGCTCGCTGGGCCTCCCTGGCTCTGCCTGCCACCTGCTAGGATCTCAGGGAGGTGCTTTCTTGCAGTGCTGGACCCGGATGTATTCTCGGAGGGTCCCGAATGCCTTTTGGCCTGGGCCTCCCATCCATGGAGGCCCTAGCGTTTAGACTTCTGATGTCCTCTCAAATAAGGTACACATGTTTGTGTGTGTACTAAAAAAAAATTTCCTTTGTGGAATATAAACATTTAAAATGTACATTTGTACAACTATCTTTGGGCATCTCTTAACTTTTTAACAAATTGAGAATCTGAAACAAACAAACATTCGAAGTGGCCCAGGAGTCCTTTTAAACTCTGAGAAGCCTCTGATTTGAGTTGAACTAAGGGTCATTGTTCATGCTAATGGTCCTTTAAAGCAGTGGTTCTCAACCAGAGGTGAGTTCTCCCCTGCCCCCTGGAACATTTGGCAATGAGCATACATTTTGTGTTGTCATAACTGGAGGTCAAGGATGCGGCCAGCATCTAGAGGGTAAGAGGCCAAGGACGTTGCTAAATATTCTGCAGTGAATGTATAGTACAGCCCCCACGACAAAGAATTATCCTGCCCAGAATCTCTGTAGAGTGAGGTTGAAAACCCCTGCTCTAGGCCGGGCGCGGTGGCTCACGCCTGTAATCCCAGCACTTTGGGAGGCCGAGGCGGGCAGATCACGAGGTCAGGAGATTGAGACCATCCTGGCTAACACGGTGAAACCCCGTCTCTACTAAAAATACAAAAAATTAGCCGGGCGAGGTGGCGGGCGCCTGTAGTCCCAGCTACGCGGGAGGCTGAGGCAGGAGAATGGCGGAACCCCGGGCGGCGGAGCCTGCAGTGAGCTGAGATCGCGCCACTGCATTCCAGCCTGGGTGAAAGAGTGACCCTCCGTCAAAAAAAAAAAAAAAAAAAGAAAACCCCTGCTCTAAAGGGATGGCCTCTCTTATAGGGAGAAGATGGCATTTTTCACCCGGCCTCGGATGAATATCCCAGCTCTCTCTGCAGATGACGTCTAATCGCCAGAAAAGTATTTCCTTTGTTCCACTGACCAGGCTGTGAACATTGACTGTGGCTAAAGTTATTTATGTGGTGTTATATGAAGGTACCAAGTCACAAGTCCTCTAGTGCTCTTGTTGGTTTGAAGATGAACCGATTTTTTAGTTTGGTTCCTACTGTTGTTATTAAAGACAGAACAAAAACAAAAACAAAACACACACACAAAAAAAATGGAAACAAAAAAAAACCAGCATTAAAATAATAAGATTGTATAGTTTGTATATTTAGGAGTGTATTTTTGGGAAAGAAAATTTAAATGAACTAAAGCAGTATTGAGTTGCTGCTCTTCTTAAAATCGTTTAGATTTTTTTTGGTTTGTACAGCTCCACCTTTTAGAGGTCTTACTGCAATAAGAAGTAATGCCTGGGGGACGGTAATCCTAATAGGACGTCCCACACTTGTCACAGTACAGCTAATTTTTCCTAGTTAACATATTTTGTACAATATTAAAAAAATGCACAGAAACCATTGGGGGGGGATTCAGAGGTGCATCCACGGATCTTCTTGAGCTGTGACGTGTTTTTATGTGGCTGCCCAACGTGGAGCGGGCGGTGTGATAGGCTGGGCGGGCTAAGCAGTCTAGTCTATGTGGGTGACAGGCCACGCTGGTCTCAGATGCCCAGTGAAGCCACTAACATGAGTGAGGGGAGGGCTGTGGGGAACTCCATTCAGTTTGATCTCCATCAATAAAGTGGCCTTTCAAAAAGAATCTTCCTGTTGCTCTCTTTTTCTTTCCTACCCCTCACTCCATCTGTTTCCCTGATTTTTGACTCTCCCCTTTCCAGTCATTTCTTTCCCACCCATCCCCAGTCCTGGAAACATTTATTTGTTCTTTTGCCCACTGTTTTCATTTGCTCATTAAATTAAAATGACTGCTCAGCTCATTGGGAATCCACATCCGCAAGTTAGACTGGGGATATGCTCTCTGTACTGTCTCCTTCTATGGAATTCCACCCCACCCAATGAGAGATGACTTCACAATTTCTTCGTATGAGCATCATTCCATGTCGTCCCCAACCCAGGGGCAGTAGGTGCTGCAGCTTGTGCTTCGTGCTGCTCCTGTGGCTCCTATCCCTACCCAGCTCAGAGCTTTGCAGGGTCTGTTGCAGACAATCAGAAGTCACTTTCTAACAAATAGCAACAGCCACAAATCTCTTCTTCCTTCCTGTCGGACATTACCCTGTGCAACTTTTCTCAAGGTCTATTGCACCACTCAGCAAAGCAAGTTGCACCAGCTATATCAGAATCACCTGGGGCAGCCTATTAAAAATGCAGACTGTTGAGACCATCCTGGCTGACACAGTGAAACCCTGTCTCTACTACAAATACAAAAAATTAGCCGGGCGTGGTGGCGGGCACCTATAGTCCCAGCTACTCGGGAGGCTGAGGCAGGAGAATGACCTGAACCTGGGAGGCAGAGCTTGTAGTGAGCCGAGATTGTGCCACTGCACTCCAGCCTGGGTGACAGAGCAAGACTCCGCCTCAAAAAAAAAAAAAAAAAGAAAAATGCAGACTGGCCGGCGCGGTGGCTCATGCATGTAATCCCAGCACTTTGGGAGGCTGAGGCGGGCAGATCAACTGAGGTCGGGGGTTCGAGACCAGCCTGATCAACACAGAGAAACCTGGTCTCTACTAAAAATACATAATTAGCTGGGCGTGGTGGCGCATACGTGTAATCCCAGCTACTTGGGTGGCCAAGGCTTGAACCCAGGAGGTGGAGGTTGCAGTGAGCCGAGATGGCACCATTGACTCCAGCCTGGGCAACAAGAGCGTAACTCCATCTCAAAAAAATAATAATAATAAAAATAAAATGCAGACTGTCAGGTCCCTCTCTAGACCCACTGAACTATCCCACCCACCCTGGGACGGTCCCCAGTGCCAGTGTTTTACCCATGTTCCCTCTGTAAGTCTTATGCACACCGCAATTTGAGAGCCCCACTGGTACAAAGTGAGTGAAACCCAGGCAGAGACAGGAAAAATGGTGAGGCCTGCATCTTATTGGCGAGTCACACAGGGAACCTGAAATTCATGGCCCTCTCCAGGCCACTGGGGACCCGTGGGCAGTGATGGAGGGAGTGGCGCCACCTTCACTTGCTGCTGAGGCTCTTCCCCCTCTCCCCAGCATATCCCTTACCTGGCTGTCTCTCCTCATGTATAAGGAACCTATAGTGGTGTAGAATCTACTCTTCTTCCCCCTGTGGCTTCCAGGCCCCCCGGATAGCTGCTACCCAGCCCTATTTCTCACCACTGGCCCGGGGCTTCCTCCTGCCCCATGGCTTCACATCTCTGAACACATCAATCTCTGACGTTCTCTCTCCTTCCATTGAATTCCACCAGCCACATTCAGGGTTGACTTTGTAATGTCTTCATATGAGTATCAATCAACACCTTCCCCAACTCAATTGTACTAGGTTGTAGAGCACAAGGATGATCTCGTGCTGCTCTGTGGCCCCTGTGCCTACACAGCTCTGAGCTTTGAGGAGGCTGCTCTCCTCGCTGACTCCATGATCATTTCTGCCCTTCTGTGAAGGGCACTGGCCATAGCAACAGGGCAAATGACCCAAGCTGGCTGTAAGTGACCCATCCCTTTGGCTCCCATGATTAGACCAAGGAGAGGCATGGGGCCCAGCTGAGCCATTCAGAACCATTCCCTAGCATTTTCCACTCAAAGGTTAGAGATGAGATTTTCTCTTCCCAAGGCTATCTCTGGCCATGGTTCCAGCTTCATGGGGGCAATGGGATTAGGAAAATGAGGCCAACCTGCAAAGGAAAGCAGATGCAAGAGATGGAGACAGAATGGGGCTGTCCTGGGGATCTTGGAGCCTGAATTCATTGGCACGAAAGGCAGCAGCATCCTCACTGTACTTGCAGTCCATTTGGACTCAATAAAAACTTTGAAAGTCACATGTGTTATGGAATTCCTTCTCGGTGACACATTCATCTGTGCTCAGTTCTCCCAGCAAGGGTCAGCCCCTCATACCCCTGCAGCATCCGCTGCTATGAAGCAGAGCTGTAAACGCCCTACCTGTGTATGGGAAAAGCTACATGGAGCAAATCCTCCTGCCTGAAGAAGTGCATCTCAGCATCACTTCAGCTG
Source organism: Hylobates moloch (assembly GCF_009828535.3). Lineage (NCBI taxonomy): Eukaryota > Metazoa > Chordata > Mammalia > Primates > Hylobatidae > Hylobates > Hylobates moloch. The sequence continues at coordinate 145,577,600 of NW_026652281.1, forward strand.
TTGGGGCGTTTGTGGGGAGAACCAGACCACCTCTGCAGAAGGCAACAGACATCTTCCAGCCGTGAAGTTGAATTCTCTATAAATGGTCCACCAGCAAACCACCAATACATTCCGTTGTTTGCCTAGAGAGAAATTTAAAAATAAATAAATGTTCACTTATAATTGTGCATGTGTCTTTTCCAGGACCTTCGGGAAACAAAGCCGGGAAATGTGAAATGACCCCCTCAAGCTCACATAAATAATAAATGGCTATAGCTAGGATGTTAATTCCATCTTTCACCTCCAAAATCTCTATTTTCTTTCAGCTCCAGCTTCTGTTTCACGGTGGCGTTACCACACTGCACCACATGAGGCCCTAATTGTAGGGCCTTAGAATCCTTGGTCTTTAAGAATGAAGTCACAAATTCCTGTGGTTTCTCTGCATAGGGTGGGGAGAAAGGCAGGGTACTAGGATACTAGTCTGAAAAAAGACAGCAAACCTCACTGGGTTTGATCCTCCCACTCCTAAAGGCGATGGTTGGCTTTGAGTACAGACCTTTTTGCAATATGCACATGTGCTTTCTGCCTCTCAAGAAGGCAAATGACTAAGATTCTTCCAGTTAACTATCCCCTTGCTAAGCAGGCTTCAGTCACACTGGCCCTTCTTTTTCTCCTTCCCTCCACCAGCACTTTGCAGTCCTAATTCCTTCTGCTTGGCGCAGTCTTCCTCCATGTCTTCACACTAACTTCACATAGCCAGCTTCTTCTCACCCTTCAGGTCTCAGCTGGAGCCGCACCCCTCAAGATCCCTCTCTGCCCTGGAGCATAAGCTCTTAAAGCAGGGACATTTGCCTCGTTTTTGTTAGGTCTGATGTAGAGTGGGTTCTTAATATTTGTGAAATGAATTGAATGAATAGATGTGATGAAAAATCTGCCTCAAAGGTGTATTTAGTCTCTACATCTTTGTTATTCTAATAAGGAAGCCAGAAAGGCTCTGTGTAGAACAGGAGTACTAAAAGCTGGTTTTGTCAGGTGCCAGGGTGCAGACCCCCATCCGATCCAGCTCAGGGCATCACCCCCTGCCCCAAAACACACTTGTGACCCCACAGCATAAAGAAGCGGAAGCGATTGGGAGCTAAGACACATGTAATGTTTAAATTCACTGAAGAGCCAGGCGTGGCAGTGAGCCGAGATCACGCCACTGCACTCCAGCCTGAGCAACAGAGTAAGACTCCAAAAAAAAAAAGATATCTGGTATCTTATCTCAATAAGGTATCTACTCATTCATACAACTATGTAGTATTCCACTGAATGGATGTGCCATCAGTTAATGGATGGACACGTCTGTTGTCACCAGTCACTTGCTTTGACAGTGCCTAATTTCTGTGTCTATACATCCTTTGGCACATGTATGAATATGTCTGTAGATAAATTACTGCCCTCATTCTTGAAATGCACTATTAGACTCCCAGGTAAAACTGTAACATACCTCTCTGTCTCCATTGCTTGAAGGCCAGTAGAAAAAGATGAGACTCTGGAAAACAGAAGTCCTGAGTGCCATGTCCACACTGCACCTACCTCCAACTCCAGGACTTTGAGCAAGATGAGATGCCTGCTCTTCTTCACTGAGTGAGGTGAAGATTCAATGAGATTAGGTAGAGAAAAGACGTACGTTGCTAATGGATGGTAGGAAAATTGTTATATTCTAGTAGGGAGTATTTTCTAGTTGTTATATTCTAGATGATTCTGGGAATAACTAAACCTTACGAGTTTGGCCTACACCTTTGGTAAGGTTTCTCTCAGGGCCCTTGGGACTGAATAAATGTGGTTTTTTTTTTTGTTTTTTTTTGAGACAGAGTCGCCCAGGCTGGAGTGGAGTGATGTGATCTCAGCTCACTGCAACCTCCACCTCCTAGACTCAAGCCATTCTCCTGCCTCAGCTTCCCAAGTAGCTGGGACTACAGGCATGCACCACCATTCTTGGCTAATTTTTGTAGTTTTAGTAGAGACAGTGTTTCACCATGCTGGCCAGACTGGACTTGAACTCCTGACCTCAAGTGATCTGCCTACCTCAGCCTCCCAAAATGCTGAAATTACAGGCGTGAGCCACCACACTGGCCTGAATAAATGTATTTAGGAGAATGTGGTAAGTAATAAATGTGCAACCAACCACAGAGTAGCTGATAAATATACATGAGGCTAATCAGAGTAACAAAAGAACACAAGCTTGCCATTGCAGTACTTTTTACCATTTGCATTTATGTATTTGATTCTTTAGTTTTATCTGTCTGCTTATTAGGATGTTGGAGACGCAGGGCAGGCACCATGCATATCTTATTGACTATTTTAGCCCCAGGGCCAGAACAGTCCCTGACAGATGGCAGACCCTCCAACAATTGTTCAGTGAGTGAATTAAGCTGAGACCAAAGTTCTAATTCTAATCCTGCCAAGTACCAACATGAACGTGGGCACACACTTCCGAGTGGTTTTCAACCCTCTCTACAGGCTACTGTGACAACAAGTGACTGGATGCAGTGTTTCCCCAGAGGGAGGCATAGGTGTATGATTGGTGACAGGAGAAAATGTTAGGTGGTACATGGGTGAATTTTTATATTTATAGTCATATTTGTTTTAATATACATTATATATAACTTGCCCATCAAACCCATGCTTTCACAGATATTACTGTTTAAGATGAGGATAAGTAAATATTTAAGTTAATAAAGTGAATCAATTTAAAGAAAAATACTTTATATGGTGAAACAAAGAAATAGCAAAAATAGTGATGATGAAAACATCTGGGGCCGGGTGCAGTGGCTCACGCACCCTGGGTGGGCCTTCCCACCACCCTTGTGATAGTAAGGAGAGGGACAAGGAGAGGCTTTCAAGGGTCAGGGGACCTGCCTCCTACTAGGTCAGGGCTTTGTCTCAGCCCCACCCCTCCCTAGGAGAGTCACTCTGTGCTTGGGGGCATTCTCACCATGCGTAGGAGAGTGCACAGCTGAGGCAGGAGAATTGCTTGAACCTGGGAGGTGGAGGTTGCAGTGAACCGAGATTGTGCCACTGCACTCCAGCCTGGACAATAGAGTGAGACGCTGTCTCAAAGAGCGTGCCCTTTCCCAGAGCCTCAGGATGGGAGCTTAGTGTCTTTTTTGAAAAAAATTAGACTTAGTTTTCAATTATTATGTAAGTAATTGATACATATCATTAAGTAAAATGATAGGCGGCCATCGTTTTGGACTAAGCTCCTGCACCAGGCCCCAACAGACCAGACTAAAAATCAGAATGGAGTCACCCATGCTCAAGTTTCATGTCACCAAACCTAAACTAAGTCACCTGACCTTCAGGGAAATCAGGAGAGAGAGAACACCCAATTTCCCAGACAGGTCCTTTGAAGCCTTCAGTCCTTCAGTCATGAAGAAGTTCCCTCTGCCTTAATCCTTACAGGCAAAAAGGTAGCCTGAAGGAAACTGTTGTTAACTACGCAGTTATTTTTCTATTATTCTATTACGTCCCCACCTTACGAGAAAAGTAACTTTGAAAGGGCTAATACACTCTGTTCTTAGCTTCCGCTTCCTTCAGGCCTTCTCTATGAAGCCAGCCTCTTCTGCTCAGTGCTTTGGAACACCGATTCTATTTCATGGACTGAAGCATTGCCCAATTCTAGAATTGCGATAAAGCCAACTGAGATCTTTAAATTGGCTATAATTCATCCTTTGGCAATACAGTTAAAAAAAAAATTCTTACAATGCTGTAGAAGGGTATGAGATACACAATAAAAGACACCCCCACCCTCTGGAATCTACCACTCACAGTAGTTTATCTGGTGGTTTCCACTTTTTAAAAATGGTCTAGGCCAAGCGCAGTGACTCACTCCTGTAATCCTAGCACTTTGGAAGGTGGAGGTGGGCAGATTGCCTGAGCTCAGGAGTTCGAGACCAGCCTGGGCAACACAGTGAAACTCCGTCTCTACTAAAATACAAAAGAAATTAGCCAGGTGTGGCAGCATGCGCCTGTAGTCCCAGCTACTCGGGAGGCTGAGGCAGGAGAATTGCTTGAACCCAGGAGGCAGAGGTTGCAGTGAGCCGAGATCATGCCGCTGCACTCCAGCCTGGGCGATAGAGTGAGACTCTGTCTCAAAAATAAATAAATAAATAAAATAAAATAAAAATGGCCTGTATTATTTTTATTCATCATCTTCAGTAAGACCTCTCCACTCCTCGCCATAGAGATGAGGACATTATGGCACATACTTACCTTTTCTCCTTCCCAGCCACAACTTCTAATTTTTCTTGGTTACATTATTATTTTTATATAGTTTAAAAAAGGGTATCACATTTACACACTGCTCTGTAATCATGTAATCATAAAGCTTCCTCTGCTGTGAGTTGATTTAAAAAGTTAAAAACTAGTAAACAGCATTTACAGATTGATGGTGAAATCAACATTATTCCCTATGGAAACAAGTAGCGTGTGATCAGACCTGGGTCATTAAAACTTTACCACTAGAAGGAAAATTTAAGGTTCCAGTCATTCTTTCCCTCCCCATAGCTTTTTTCATTTCTTCCTAGTTAGTTCATTTTCTCTTGAGAAGTAAAACCAAAATCCTAAGCCCCATGACTGACTGAATGGAAGTCCTGTCCTGTTGGCCAAGGAGAGCCGGGACAGCATCTGGAGGTGGAACACAACTCCTTATACCCACGCCCTCCCTAGCTGCTGGTAGGTATTCTTCCCTAAAGTCTAAACAGAAACCAGACCTTTGGAAAGCCTGGCTCCACCGCCGATTTCCACCAACTCCCCCTCCCTTTTGCCATTTCACCACAATAACCAACATGCATTCCTTCCTGATAAGAGGCCACCCACCACTGAATG
>NW_026652281.1:145582550-145589788 GCF_009828535.3 Hylobates moloch
AAAAAAAAAAAAAAAAAGAAAAAAGAAAAAGCACTCATTTTTGGAAGAGCCTAAGCTTATTTCTAAATATCTTTTCAGAGCTATTGTATGTCCAGCACCAAGTATGAACTTAAAGCCAGCTGGAAGTAAACACACAAACTATTCATTCATCCATGATCATGTATATGGAGGAATGAAGACATCGTTCCAAATGAAACTTTCACAAAAGGTGACACAGGATTCCCAGAAAGGTGAAATCTGTGCATGCTGGACTACTCCCAGGAGGTTCTGTAGAGGAAGCAGGAAGTAGCTTGGGCCCTGACTTGGCAGTGATCGGGCCAAATAAATAAGACCTTGCATTTAACCTTCCCAACCACACACTACACAGTGGAGGACACTAAGGCTTCAAGAGGCGCTTGATTGGCCTGACAGCACACAGCGAGCGATGGAGGAACAGCCCTCTAGATCATGGTCCAAGTGCAAAGAAGGCTCCCTGGGCATCAGGTGAAGGAAGGACAGCAACTCTAACTCTTTGGGGTAGAGATGAGAAGGACAGGGGCTGGCATGCCATTGAGGGGCAGCAGGAGGCCTGAGAGAGGTGAGGGTTGGCAAGACGACGGCAGGCTGATGCCAGGAGTGGCTGATGCCAGGGGCAGGGCTGTTGCGTGTTTGCACACTAGTAGCATCTCGTCTCTTTACTTAAGAACTTCATATGCAAAGGGCAAGGACTGCCTCAGGGTGTGGAAGGACAGCATGAGACTGGAAGAAAAGTCTGGAAGGAAGAGCCAGGCCAGTCACAGGCTACCTCCAGGGAAGCCCAGGGAGTAGGGGGAAGGTCAGTCGTGGCCTTCTCTTAGGGAATGTGGGGGTGGGAGGTGAGTAACCTGCTGAGGGAAGTGTGGGGACCTTCCCAGGCCCCCTGGAAGGACCCCAAATACACAAAAAGGGGTTCAGAGTGGGAGGGAGGCTGTCTGTGGGGTAGAAGCAATGTGGGCTTTGGAGCATGCAGGTCTGGGTTCGAACTGGAGTTCAGCCAATGAAGTAACTTCACCTCATTAGTAACAATAATAGCAACAATCATAGTTCTCATTTACAGGGCATTACTATGCAACAGGCATTGACCTAAGAGTTGCCCATATTAACTCCATTTAATCCCCACAGCAATCTTGTGAAATGGTACTATTTTGTATAATGAAAAATTATCATCCGGGCCGGGTGCAGTGGCTCATGCCTGTAATCCCAGCACTTTGAGAGGCCGAGGTGGGTGGATTGCTTGAGGTCAGGAGTTTAAGACCAGCCTGACCAACATGGTGAAACCCCATCTCTACTAAACACACAAAAATTCACTGGGCAAGGTGGTGGGCATCTGTAATCCCAGCTACTTTGGAGGCTGAGGCAGGAGAATCGCTTGAACCTGGGAAGCAGAGGTTGCAGCGAGCCAAGATCATGCTACTGCACTCCAGCCTAGGCGACAGAGTAAGACTCCATCTCAAAACAAACAAACAAACAAACAAACAACAATAACAAAACTATATATATATATATAAAATCTGCATTTCAGATGAAAACTGAGGCATGGAGAGGTTAAGCCACATGCCTTAGGTCCTACATCTGGAAGGTGGCAGAGCTGGGATTTGAATCCAGGCAAATAGTTTCAGGGTTCTAAGCTCCTGATCACCAAGCACCATGCAATTAATAAAACAGGAACAACAATATCAATACTTTGTGGAGTATCAGGAAAAAGCGCAGAGCTCAATGAATGATATTTGAATAATTACTGGATAAACCCAAAGCACAGCAGAAGCCACCCAGGCGAAGGAAATATTTGCCAAAGACATACTAAGTGGTTCTCACTTGGTAAACATTATTTGACCACCTGATATGGAAATCCCATTTTTCAGATGATGACACTAAGGCTCAGAAAGCTTGAGAAGCCAAGAGGGCCTCAATAAGCACATGTGGACAGTGTTTAAGACTCGTGCTTGTTAACGTTAACTGAGCTCTTGCCACGGGCCAGGCCTTGTCTCATTGGATGCTCCCGACCGCCCTTTGAGGTAGGTGCTCAGTGACCTCTAAGGAACGGGATAGCAGGTCCTACAGCTAGCAAAGGGCAGCTCTGAGATCGGAATCTGCTGCTTCTACCACATCAGCTGCCACGGCAGGGTTACTGCACAGAGAATGTGGGGCAAACAAGGGTGTCTTGGGTGGAGAGGGTGCAGAGAAGCAGCCAGTCCCTGGGCAGACACCCCTCTCAGTTTTGAGTGGAGTCTACTCAACACCACCATTAGGATCCAAGGATAAACAGGACACCCAGAGTGGGCAGGTGGCACGTGGTGCAGAAACCACCTGGCTGCGACATGACTGGTTGCTGTTCTCCACCCACCTCCAACCTTTTCCCTGGTCTTTCTTGTTTCCCCTTTGCCTGGGCTGCCCAATCCCTTTCTCTGGAAGTCAAATCCTCCGCAGGCATCCAGGCCTGCTGCAAACACCATCTCCCACCTGCAGCCTTTGCCAGGCCCCAGAAAAGCAACCTCTTCTCATCTCCCACAGCCTTTACCTGCACTCCTGCTTCCATCACATCCTAACTCATGGCACTTTCATTTGTATCCTGCTCTTCTCTCGCCTCCTAGAGGGGAAGTCGCTTCGAGACAAGGTCCGAGTTGGATTCATTTCTGGATTCCAGGAATATTATAAATTTCCCATGTGTATATGATGCCTTTGGTGGCACACAGGATGACTTTATGAGGTGCACTTGCAAGGCAGGAAAAAACATTGCATCTGTCAGGGAGAACGCTATTCCCTTTTCAATTACCCTTCAGCTTTTCAGATTCAATCAAGAGTAGAGTCCACAGTTTGGAGCTACTGTGTCTTTAACTCTTCCAGCCTCTGCCAGGCTCCTTTGTTAGCTGAGAGAGATTGGACCCTAGGCTCATTGCCTTCCCATGGGCTATCTAGCTGGGAATTTTTTTTTTTTGAGACAAGGTCTCACTGTTGCCCAGGCTGCAGTGCCGTGGTGTGATCTCAGCTCACTGCAACCTCCATCTCCCAGGTTCAGGTAATTCTCCTACCTCAGCCTACCAAGTAGCTGAGATTACAGGCATGCACCACCATGCCCGGCTAATTTTTTGTGTTTTTAGTAGAGACAGGGTTTCACCATGTTGGCCAGGATGGTCTTGAACTCTTGACCTCAAATGATCCGCCCACCTTGGCCTCCCAAAGTGCTGGGATTACAGGCGTGAGCCACCGCGCCCAGCCTCTAGCTGGGAATTGGTAACATCATTTTACTTCTATTGGCAAAAATTGGGAAGAGGGTGCACCAGTGACTGAAGTTTTGGAAACCCTCATTTAGCTCACTGTTTGCAATGTCTTAGATGCTCAATAAACATTTGTTATGCACATAGTTAAGCAGAAGAATGAATGAATGAATGAATGAATGATCATGATAACAACAGGCTTTCTTCCACGTCCTTTTCCTCCTGTCCTGCCCTTGGCCAGATGCCCTTTATGTTGGGGTGGAGAAAAACAGAACAATGTTTAAGAGTAGGGAGCCAAGGGAGAGCCAGTCTAGAAGAGGCACGCTCAACTTCAGTCCAAGCACCCTCCTGGCCCACGCCAAACAGCCTCCTGGACTGTGACCTGGGGACCAGCAGAGGAAGGGATGGAGAACAGTTGTTGGATTTTTGCCACCAAGCACCCATTACTGCCTCTTTTGGTGACAGCATTGCAAATTGCCTGAGGAACCCACCTCTCTAAAGATTCTCCAGCCACATGCTTTGGTGAGCAGTTGATTTTAAGCCATTCCTGGACCCCAGCTTCCGATGACCCACTATGGGCTAGTAAAAGTCAACCTCTGGACTTCCATCTGAGCCATGAATAAGAGAGACCTCTTTCTGCATTTTTCTTCAATCCTAGAAGATCATCATGTGCAAACTGAGAATGAAGCTGATACAGCAGCAGGCGGAGTCAGGAGGAGAGAAACTAAGACCTGATGATACAACTGGAGCCCTGCATCGAACCTCTGGACTTTCCCCGTATGTGAACCAATCCATTCCTCTAGTATTTAATGTCCAATTTAGCTGAGAGCTTTTCCATAGGATCTCAGAGGAATGACCTGAAGCTGGGAGGTGAAGCAGGTGTTTTTAGCAGCAAAGGTGAGCTGTCCGCATTTGGAGGGCCCAGAAAGATGGCACCCATGCAGATAACCATCCTTCTTGCTAGGCGAAAGGTGGAGTGTTATTTTGAGGAAACAAACGGTTACTCAGGAGGCCGCTGTCGGTCATAGAATTGGGGTTGGTGGAGCTGCTGCTCCAGACCAATTCTTCCAAAAACAGGAAGGCCTGTGAGCCTCCCACCCAGTGGCCCAGAGCAGCCAACCCCACTCTCAGCCCCACTCTACCTTCTATCTGCAAACAGAAGCAAAGGGAAGAAGAGCCAGTCAAATGAGGGAGAAAGAAGGAAGCACTCCTGAGGACCTACTGTGTGCTGAACAGCAGACCACAATTCAGGTCCCAGCTTGACGTGGCCACTTACCGACTGTGTGACCTTGAGCAAGTCCTTGTTACAGATGCTCAGTAAATATGAGAAGGTGACAGAGCCAGCCTGCAGGGCTGTGCTGAAAGAGAGGGTGAGGCTGCTTGGCCAGGATGAGGCCCTGCAGAGTGGGATGGAAAGAAGAAATCTTTTACAGGGGAGGAAAGAAGGGATTTTCTGAGCCCAAAGCTGGAAAGCATTAAACAAACAAACAAACAAAACCTTTCTATAGTTATAAGGTGGGGGTGTCATATACAAAAGATTTCAGAAGGCTTGCTGAGAAACAGGTGTGTCAGAGGGGTGGGAAGGGAACTGGGTGGGGGTATCAGAAACCCACGTGCCCAAGAGGCCTACACCTGCATGGCTGAATGATCTTACAGGTCTCTGGGAGACAATCATGGGAATTCGGTAATGAAAGGACTTTTGGAAATCACTGTGTCTGGTCCTCTCATTGTGGAGATGGGGAAATTGACGCACAGGGAACAGAAGGGACTCGGCCATGACCATTCAACAACTCGCTCTGTCACCTGCCAGCTCTTGAATCTTGGGCATATTAACCTCGCCGTGCCTCAGTTTCCTCCTCCGTAAAATGGGGATAACAATCGTCCCCACCTCACAGAGCTGTGGGGAGGTTTATAGGATGACATGTGTGCAGAACTGGGCATTATGTCTGGCATATTGAAAGCAGCTGACATGTGTTAGCTTTGGAATTTTCAGACCACTCAGGAACTTTTCCACCAGAAAGGAAACCCCTTTCTTCTCACACCCTCAAGCGAAGATCCCACGCTGCAGTGTGGGGGCTGGATACCCCTGGCCCCACCCCCATCACATTTCCTCTGGGCCACCTTCAGGACGGCTCTGCTAGGGCTCTTTCCTAGGCTGATGATAATTTCTTTCTTTGTGTTTCTCCAGTGGACCCTGCCTGGACAACTACTCCTCGATCCTTTCCGGATGGCACCTTTGTATTTCCTCCTTGGAGAAGTCCTTGTTTGTGATGGCCGCACCCCCAGCTGGCAAATGTGTGTGGCTCTCCTCTGGCCCGTCTGAGGTCAAGGTGGGATAAAGGGAGGCCTGTGCTCACAGCCAAGCTTCCACCCCACCCCGGAACTTCCTGAGAGGTATGCTTCAGGGAGAGGGACAATGATGTGTGGCCCTTCCCTCTGCCAGCAGCTCTTCCCATCCGGCTGTGGATTAAAGGAGCCTGGGTCACTGCCCAGGCAGAATAAAGCCTGCAAACATCCTGGGGACGTGCCCCTCCTTGGCAGGAAAACAGTAGAGAGGGTGAGGGTGAGGGCTTGGGTCTCCCTGAGCTTCACCCTACCTGAGCCTGTGCACACACCCATGCACACGCATCGCAGTCACATCCCCTGAGCTCAGGAACCAGCTCTGCCACTTGCCAGCTGTGTGGCTGGTGCACATCACTTCTCTTGGCCACCTTCAGGAAAAGGTGCACATCACATCCCCCAACCTGTCAAATGGGGCTGCCAGTAACGCCCATCTCGGGAATAAAGAAGCTCAGGTATGCCAGGTGTTTGCACAGTGCTTGGATACAATAGGTGCTCAACACTCTGTTATCATAGCAGATATCTCTAATAGTCACACTGCCATCTCCTGAGCATGACTCCTCTGACCCTTCCAACAGGGCAGATCCCAGCTTGATAAGGCCACAGCCCATCTGCTTCTCCTTCCCAACTCTTCACAATGACTTACATTCTTTCTCTGGAGATAGTGACCTCTGCAAGGGCAGCGATCAGGACTGTTTAGAGCACTGCAGTATACCCAGTGGACAGAATCATTCTTGATACATAATCATAAATATATAGGGATTTTTTTTTTTGGACTGACCTTGCTGGACAATGACTCTGTAAAAGAAAAGAGGCCTCCAATTTCACTCAGGCTAATAAATGAAATAGATTGTCACACAGATTGCTCTTCACCTTCTTCAGGGCCATCCCTTACACCAAGAGGGAGGGTACAAGAGGGAACCCAAGGGCTGTGCCCAGTTGAGGCCACAAGCTGACAGAATGACAGAAATAGGGTTTCAGTTCTGCTCTAGCAGGGGACCCACAAACACATCTTAACAGGGTGAGCACGGACTTCACACGACCTTTTCTTCAATATCAGCATCTCAACAAAAGGTCCAAAGAAATCCTAGAGAAGCAGTCAGGATTAGGGCACAGAATTCCAAATTCCCTCTCCAGGCAAGGCCAGGGTGATCAACTGAAGGTGAATCGGAAGTAGGGAACAGACCCTTGCGAGCCTGGTGGGCTGAATAAGCAGTATCCCTGGAACTGCCTCCTTCTTGAGGTCTGCCCTGGAGGGCACATGACTGACAGCGGTTAACTTGAGAACTCAGGGCATCCCAGGCCTCAGGACACAGCACCCATCTACAGTCAGGGCAACCGAACTGGAGAGATGCTGGCTTTGGCCTCTGAGGAGGACCCTTGTCACTCAGTGGGTTGGGGGCATTGCCAACGTCTGGGGGTGACATCCAAGGACCCTATTAGGAAAGCGGGGAGCAGCCCAGAGTGCGAGCCCAGTGTCACAGACTCAGAATGATCCAGGAACCATCCAGGGAAGCAATGCCCGCAGGAAACAGCAGCTGCAGGTGTATTTCCTCCCCTGCTCAGCTCCTCCTGCCCTGCATGAGCAAGACCCTAAGACCCTCAAGAGACCCTCAGAAAATCTGTCCAGTGCCCCAGCATCAGAATGAAGGCATCTGGGGAACA
>NW_026652281.1:145589798-145600136 GCF_009828535.3 Hylobates moloch
TATTATATTTTTATTATATAATGTAATATAAATATATGTAAATATATATATTTATAATATACATAAAATATATATGTAAATATAATATCTATTATATATTATATATAATAGATATTATAAATAAATATATAATATATATTATAAATATATAATATGTATTATAAATATATATATTATATATTTGGTTTTCTTTTCCCAAACAAACTTTTAAGAGATCCCTTAAACTTTGTCTTTAAGACAGGAATCAATTTGGGCATTCACCATGATGTTTTACCCCATTCCCATCCTAATCATAATGCTTGGAATTGTTAATAAAAATTAAATGAATTCAATACATATCTATAAACCTGTGCTTTGCAGTGTTATCTGCATACAGAGGCCAGTCTATGAACTCTTTGTAAGTATAGAGTAAGTATAGAATTAAGACAACGCATTTAGAAAGTTTAATAGCAATTTAATCTTGTTTTGTCTTCAGGTGTGTGATCATTTTCTTCCTACTAATTAATTTTATTGCATTTTACAAAAGTATTATTCTGCAATAGAACGGGGAAAATATGTAATTTTTCGACATAGTTTGAGTATCTCTGTGTTCAATGCATGAACTCTAATTATCCTTGAGTATATGTGTGTGTGTATATGTATATGTATATATGTGTATTTATATGTGTATATATATATATGTATATATACATGTGTGTGTGGATAGATAGATAGGTATTCTTCCCTAGATTCTGAATTTATTAAGGATAGGACTATATTTTTATTTATCTTTGGAGTTATAAAATTTTGAAGAAGTATATTTTATTGATCTTTGATATTCTTCTAAACATCTACATCAAACTACATGCAAACTTAGTAGGCATTGTATTCTTATTTACTAAAGTGAATAAAATTACAAAGTAGTGTCAAACTGGAGGGAAGGGACTGTGCATATGTTGTCCTCTTTATTTGGTACACTATTACGAATGGATCGTTGCCTTCCAACACAAGAGGTCCAATTTCTTTTAGGAATTCATTCCTTCTTAAAATAGCCTCACTGTTCGCTTGAAGATCTATGGCTACCCTCACTGATTCACATGGTTTGAGTGGGGCATTATTATCTGTGTCATAATGACCATGACTACCAGCATATTAAATTTCCTTCTCCACAGTGTTTGGTTCAGGTATGGGCTAGTGAATAAGACCTGTGAATTAGAGCTTCTGTTGGGACTGCTTGGACTAAGAATCTGAATTTTTTTAAGTGTTGGATTTGTTGTGTACTTTCTATGGTACTTGTTGAATCCCAAATGATATGGCCCCAGGAGATGCAGGTGACCTTCCTGTGACTGTGAGGGGAGAGACCGAGGGAATGAGAGAAACACATGGAGGTGAAAAGAGTTTAGCCAGGAGAGTCTGGATCCTGGCAGCAATGTCTAAAGCCCCTGAATAAAGCTCTACCTGAATCCATCCCAGCCACTGTGCTTTCTAACTACACGAGGCAATAAATCCTATTTGTGTGTTTCTTTATCCTCCTTCACCAGTTTCTATTGTGTTTTGTAATGCTCTCAGGGGAGAAGGCCCTGATACGGATAGATAGTGTCATATCAGATTCAAACTAGCATTTCCCCATAATTAACTACTTCTACCAAAAGAAAATTCAGTAGGAACTTCAGACTTCAGTCCTTTTCATTTTATTGAGCTGTTAAAAATGAAAGGGTAGAAGTTTCATCTCAGAAAGAAAAATATGTAAAAAATTTTTATAAAACAAAATATGTTAGTGATTAATGTGATCAACACTAGAAGAACAAAAGAATGTCTGAAAAGACCTCGGACAAATGAACACTATCTTAAGTGCTTCTTTTGCTTCTTCCCATCCAGCCACATCTAATTTTGAGAAAAACACTGTGGTTGATCTTCTCTATTTTTTGACTTAACTCTTAATCTTGAAAATTCACATTAATGGGTAAAATTAATGACAAGCTATTCTCATTAATTTGGATTGATATTCCATAGAGCTTTAAAGGAACTAAGATTTCTCATTGTAATGATCACAAGCGAACATTTACCAAACCTAATTTTATACTAGCTTATAAACTTTCTATACTTATTTGTATGCTATTAAAACACTGATGTACATGTATTCATAACTGCTTATGGTGCTAAGCACTCTTTTAAGTGTTCTAAGTAGTTACACACAGTATTCATTTATCTATACATCTTTATGTGTATAGACACATCTCATTTAATTCTAATAACAATCCAAAAACTGGGTACGTTTATTAGACCTGTATCATAGAGGTGGAAACTAAGGCAAGGAAAAATTAAATAACGAGTGAAATTTTAAGCCCTTTGCCTTTTTACCACGTTTGTATTATCGATTTTTTCTTAAGAACCTCATCTTGCCTGTAGCATTTGTATGATACGAATGACACATTTTACTTTCTTAGAAAGTATAGTCAAATTGGTCTTTTTTTCAGGATCAATCCCTTACTTCCCATCAGGCTGTGTGATTCTACGCAACTTAAGAGGGTTACCTTTTCGGACTTCCTCACCAAATTTAATTTACAGTTACTAGAAGACAACAAATTAGTCATGAATATTTTTGTATTTGACATCGTTGGGCTGGATAAGTAGCAGGTATTCAGCAAGTATTTAGAGCTTAATTGGGAATTTCATGGCTTTTTGGGTGTTTTCAATATTATTAGAATTTTTATTTTGGTAATACATAAATAATGAAGTTGCATTTGATTCCCAAATAGGGCGAGTAAGGACACCTAAAAGTCAATACAGCTAGCTTTTAGGGATAATAAGTTTCTAATAGCAAACTCTCAAGTCAGAGTACTTTCTGCAAACTCTCTTGTAAATGCAAGGAAACCTGTTCAGTTGAAAAAGTCCCCAAGTGCTTGACAAATGAGTTCTAAGAGTCTCTTGGAAGATATTGCACAATTACTTGGCTGCTGACATTAAAGATTTGTGTGCATTTGTGTATTAAGGACCACACACACTCACAAAAGATAGCTATTGTTTATATTTCTTTTTTGTCTGTGCCGCCAGGATATTCACAGATGCATAGAACCAAAACACTATCATCCCATACCATAGTAATCAATGCAAGCAATTCAGTGTCTCTGATGTTGACAAATTGGCTCTTCAAAATAGCCCTGTCAGCAAATTTACCTTCAAACAGGGTGGATGATACAGACTGAGTCTCCTACAGAAATTGGCCCAGTGCCCACAAAGAAAATTGGCAATCTTTTCTAACAATTTCTGACTGTACAGTGGTTTGGGACTTAATATTGTAATTGCACTCTAAGCCTCAATTTGTTTCTAATATGATCCTCAGAAAGGTTGAAATCCTCATCTTACAGGTGTTTATATATTCATCCCAAAGCAAAATTGTTACCTCAGCATTATGGCTTAGAATGTGAATCTGCAATAGCCAGAAAACTCAACATCACTGCCCTCAGAGCAATTATAACTTCACCTCTTGCCCCTAAATGGCTTTTTATTTGATTAGATATAATCTAAGCTGGTCTTTTCTCACCATTTACATAAAATAAATTTCTTCAACTAAAAAAAATGTGGCCTATGTTTAATTTGTTTTCATAAGTAATTGCTAAAACTCAGTTGGCCAACGATTTTTAAGCCATATATTTCATGAGGAAAGTATAAGGGGATTTTAAAGTTATAAAATCTGTCTTAAGGAAAGAAGGATGAAGTAGAAGAAAAAGTGGTACCAAATGCATTTTTTACTGGCCCTTAAAATGATTAAGTTACACTCCCATTACTCTACCCTATAGACACTAGTAGAATCACTCCTGTCTCCAAAAATGTATATTTAGTGTATGTAAAGACAGCCTAAAATGTTAGGGTTTACAAATGATGTGTGTGTGTATGTGTGCGTGTGTGTGTGTGTGTGTATGTGTGCATATACATATCGAGAGACTAAGAGACTTATTTCATTGCTGTCTAAAAATATTCTATGTCAGAAACCGTACTTCTAAATTTTCTGAGTTAACATATAGCGTCTATCCATTAATAGTGTTAGGTACTCCTAAAGTCTTCACGCAGTTAAGATTTCTTATTTTTAATAATGGAACTTGTGTGCACAGCTATACAGTTTTTCATATTTTGAAGGGGGGAAATGGGAGATGCTCCAGTGAAATAATGTAGAAATGAGTATTGCTACTTGGATTTTTCTGTTTTAAAAACATACTGTATAGAACAAATTAACTGTATGAATTCTCTCTTGGGAGAAAACATCAAATATCCTTAACTCTGAAGGGCACAATGAAATTTGTGATTAAGTATATCTGTGATCGTCTTGTCCAGAAAAGCCATAGACTTTTCAGAGAAAAGTGATTACTCATGGAGTAAGACTTGTAATGTTTTTTTTCTTAAAGAATGCAGGTGGTAGAATCATACTAATTGCCAATAGAGAGTTACAGTTTTTGAAAATGAAATTGTACTCTCATCAGGCATTATACATATTGAACAAGAAAGGCCAAACTGGATATACTCTTTTGAAAATTGCTGTATAAGCTCTACTAGACATTAGAGTTTAGCTGATACGAGCTAAGAGTAGTATTTTGCGTAAATATTCCACAATATTGAATGTGTTTTTCATGCCTGTAATTAGAGCTCTGATTTACTGATAGAAATATTAACTATGGGATAACAGTTAGAATGCATGCCTCATAATTGCTAGAATGTAGATCAGTCTCTTGATTTAAAAGAAAAATAAATACACATGCACACATACACACACACTTTCTTGAAAGAAGGCACAAAATATTTTTAGGTAAAATATTAGCTATAAGCATGTAACCTCTACAATTTCATTTTAATGAATGTGAATTAATTTAAGTTTTATATCTGTATATCCAACTACTAGATATAACTTTAGGACGAGCAAACTATATGAAACCCAGATGTTATGTACAAAATTCATGGATGTTTTTGTTTTCATAATGTAAGCCAGCAAAGACCAGATTGATCAGCCCTCCCTGCTTTATACAATGAAGTGTGGTAACTTGGGCTAACATTTGAATACATTTGTGAGCCTCACAGGAGGTACGTTTCTTTTCCTAAAGCATTTGAACAAGTTTTAGATTTTCACCCTGGAATGTACTTGACATATTTTTCCTTTTGGGGCACAGAATGAGCAAATCTAAGAAAAAATTTCGAAGTTAGGCCAATTATAATTTCCTTCAAAGCAAATGGGCATTAATTATTCAGTGGCTTAACATCTAGTCGTTTCTGAGAAAAGCAAGATGTGGTGTCAAAGTGCTTTGTGCCCTTGGTCCATGCTGTATTTTCTATGTATCCCCAAAGGAATCCTCATAGGGACAGGGAACCAGAAACTATATTTGATATAGTTTATAAGGCTATATGTAATGAATTTGAAGGTTGCTGTGATTTCCTTATTTGGAAACCCATCTTTCTGAAATGAGAGTAAGTTAATTTTAGAATTAAATCACCCACTCTAAGTGTTGAGAACTTCAAATGTTCAACCCCTTCACCTTGCAAATGCAAAGTTATTCCTCATATTTACATTATTGTCATTGTATAATTTTATAACTGTATTCTTCTTTTAATTGTTTTCAATCATGGCTACCTCTACCAAATATCCTCATTAATAATTAAGTTATATAGCACTTTACAGTTTGTAGGGTGTGAAATTAGATCAGTTTAATCTATATAAAATTGGAACAGTTTAGAAAGTACTCTAAAATATATGTGAATGAAAAATTACCCCAATTTCTACCACTAGGCTCATCATCATTTTTAAATGTTTTCTATTTATCACTGCATTGATCTTTTGATTACCGTAACAAGCAGTTATGAAAAGCAAATTTATCTCGAGTTAGTAAGTGATAACATGAGATGTACACGATGGTCAAGAACTGTTTAGTTATCAATTTGGTTAAAAAAGAAAAAAAGTGACTTTTTGGTCTAAATTGTATTCGAGACAGGGCCAGTAGCTTCATTTTGATCAGGTAGATATTTAATTCTGTTTTTGGAGGTTAGATATTACTGGATGTAATATGTTGCTTTTTGTCACAATAATGAAGACTTTGAATGAAGAAAACAGTGATATATCTGAAACGTTGTACATAGTTTGTAAAACTACAGTTCTAAATCAAATTATCTGATCTGGCAAAGTGGAGAAGGAGGTAGAGGAGAAATTGAGGAGGAATTAAAAAAAGGAGAAGGAGAAATGAAAAAATAATATTGACCAAATAATGATTCTTGAATATTCCACATACTACATTTGACTCATATAGGGTTATTCAAGTTGTGTTTAAACCTTTCTGGAATATATTTTGCTATTATCCCCCAGGAGATTATATGTCTCCTGTGACATAATTCCAGTGAACTTTAAGAATGAGAGCCCTGGAAGTCTCTAAATGATGACTCATTGAAATGTAATGAGATAATATTGTCTTATGACTAACCTGAAAGTACTTTTGCAACATATAAAGTGTCAAAGTCCATTAGAATATTGAAAGAGGGAGAAAAAATACAAGTAGTTTCTTTCTGTATACTTTAGTCAGTGCTGAGAATGAGAATAGTAATTTTTAAAAGGGCAGCAGATTTATTTAAAACTTAAAAGTAACTACTGAAATACTGCTTCAGGTGTCCCACCCTAGTCACAAATTAATTTCAGTCCTCAAATATAGCCAAATTGCCAACATGTCAGTTTACACAATATAACCTGTCATGATGCCCACTGGGATGAGGAGTGATAGAGCTGGAGACCACGGTGGCTGAACCTCATCATGCTTTGCCAAAAGAAAACAATGAACTGCTCAACCTCAGAGACACAAATGCTCTTTTTGATTTAATTCCAAATCAGCTAAGCTCTTCGGCATTAAATAAACCTTTTCACAGGCATTCTGTAACAACAATCATTTCCCAGATTTGTTGTAATCATAATTCTCCACAAGACTTCAGCAAGCTTAAAAAGTATTTTCACATCTTTGCTGGAGGAATAGGCTTTTCTGTGTATTCATTCTGGGAAAGAGCATACCTGCACTTGTACTCAGTTTTGCGTTTGAAAGTTGTAAAGATGGGCCTATTTTTTTTTTCCTTTTCTTCTTCTTCAAAACATTCATAAAGCTCATCTTTCTTTCCATAATTTGAAGAATGCAATTGCTTTATTTCTAAAGCTCCTCTCTAAACAAATCCAAATTGTGGGATTCTAGAATTTAAACACCTTTTATATAGTTGGGAAATACGCAAATGAAGGATTGGTGGGCTTGCATTACTATAGAAGTGAAATAAAGTCACCAGCCATGAAAATACAAGATAAAATGTACAACAAAGAGAAGCAGTGGCAGGGCGACAGAGAGAGAAGCCAAGGGAGATTGTGATTATTTACCCTGGCAGAGAGGACAGAACCACGAATAATGGGATGGAATGCTAAAATGAGAGGGGGGGTGGGTAAAAAATGTTCTGACAGAGAGAATTGGATTCAGAAGTACTGTCCTAAGGGAGACGGTGGAAAATCCATTACTCAGTACATGTGTAACGGGACAGGACCCAGTCCTGGAAACCGTATTGTAGATAGTGATTCTGTATCAGCTCCCTGGGGAATGGACTAGAGGGTTTTGGAGCTAGCTTATTTCCGTCATTATTTTTGATCAGTTCCAAATAGCTTGACCATTTTTGAGTATATGTGCCTAGAAAAAATGAAGCTTACTGAAATTTCTGATAAAAGCAAAAAGAGAGGGTTATGTTCCCTGCTTTTACCATTGGTAAAATTGATTGGTGGGCCTAGGGACAATTATCAGGAGGAGGCAAGTAGGACACAATAATGACCTGAGTCCGAGTGGACTCAATGCCAGTACCCTGACATCCAGGGATCCAGGGTCTTCCCCAGATGACTCTGATGAGTTTGTCTGCCTCTGCTTGAAAGGAAGTCATCTCTCAAACCGATACTGGCTTTTTCAGTTGGCTGAGGTTGCCCTGTGTATTAGTCCATTCTTGCATTGCTATGAGGAAATACCTGGCAATTTATAAAGAAAAGAAGCTTAATTGGCTCACAGTTCTGCAGGTTGTACAAGAAGCATTGAAGCTTCTCTTTGAGGAGGGAGGCCTCAGGAAGCTTCCAATCATGGTAGAAGGCAAAGGTGGGGCAGGCATCTCAAATGCCAGGAGTAAGAGCAAGGGAGAGGGAGGGGAGGTGCTACACACTTTTAAACAACCAGATTTCATGAGTAGTCACTGTCATGAAGACAGTACCAAGGAGGATAGTGCTAAACCATTCACGAGAAACCCACCCCCATGATCCAGTTACCTCCCATCAGGCCCTACCTCCAACATTGGAGATTAGAATTTGACATGAGATTGGGTGGGGACACAGATCCAAACTATATCATCTTGATAGAGAGGAGATCTTACTATGTGTTATAGGAAATAAAGACTGAGAAACAATTTTCTTCTTACCTCTATTCCCCACAGACTGTTAGAGTCGATGTTTCTCTTGAATGATTTTGTCATATTGTAGTAGAATTAATTATGTTAATTAAGGCAACCAGAGTCCCCATTCTGATTTACCTACTATAGCTGCTACGTTTGACAGAATGTGCACCAAAAATGCCTAATCAGATTCCTGTGGTCCAGGGAACAGGAGGCCTGCAGAGGTGAGAACACAACTTACAGCCATGTGACACCCAGCAAGTGTCTTAATTTCTCGGAGTCAGCTTTGTCAGCTTTAAAATGGCATTAGTGATTCTGTAAGAGGATTTCTGAAAAGTTTATGTCAATAAATATCTGGCAGTGTGATTAGCATTTAGTAGGATCTCACAAACTAAGATTTCTAACTTTAGAAGCTGTCCTCAGAGAGTCACTGTTGGGTTTGTTCGAATGCATTTTGTAAACTGTGTCCTATGAGTGGTTCCTTCTTTCCCTCTCTGATCCTCAGTTTTCTTCATCTGGAAAAGAAGGAGTTAGAAAGAGGGAAACTGTAATATCAGTAAAGATCATATTCCTATACTTTTGGTGGCAATGTAAATAAATGTAATAGATGTGATGGGTAATTTGTTTATGGCCAAAATTAAAATATTAGTGATAAAAATTAAAATGTATATCCCTAACCCCAGAAGCCCTATTTGATGATTACTGATTTTCTTTGAGCCTTTGTATGCCTAATTATACTAGCAGTAAACAAGAAAAGAGGAAATTGGATAACATTCTCCATACCTAGCCTAGCTTGGAGCCTTTGTTTTGGCAAAGCACTTCTTGTAACAACTGATCAATGGAACATATTTCGGGAAAAGCTGATCTGGGAAGCAGCAAAATTTTTACCCAGAAATAGAGGCAATCACACTTATACATGCCAGGCTTCCTGGTAGGTGGAAGAAGACAACACAATGCATTCAATAAGCACATGATAAATAAATGAGTGAATATTGTCCCATTTGATCCCCATATTAACCTTATGAAGTAGATATTGCCCTATTTTTTTTTAAATGGAAGCTTCTGGAGGTTTAGTCTTCATTCGAAAATTAGACAGGTCTGTTTTCCTCTTTCATGTGTGCTCTTCTTCTTATACCGGAGAAGGAGGTCAGGTAGGGGCTTTGGGAGGCAGGGAGAGGAAACAACTCCATTCCTGACTACCTAGGGATAGTTAACAGGGGAATTTATAAGATTATAGTGGATTAAAGAGCGTGGACGTAGACACATTCTTTAGCTTTTTGTATTCTTTTGGGGGAACCTGCACCTTAAAGTTTTTTTTTTTTTTATATTGAACTTCCAATATAGGAATTACTTTAATTACCTTAAAGTTTTTTTTTTTTCTTTTTTTTTTTTTATTATACTTTAGGGTTTTAGGGTACATGTGCACAATGTGCAGGTTTGTTACATATGTATCCATGTGCCATGTTGATTTCCTGCACCCATTAACTCGTCATTTAGCATTAGGTGTATCTCCTAATGCTGTCCCTCCCCCCTCCCCCCACCCCACAACAGTCCCCGGAGTGTGATGTTCCCCTTCCTGTGTCCATGAGTTCTCATTGTTCAATTCCCACCTATGAGTGAGAACATGCGGTGTTTGGTTTTTTGACCTTGTGATAGTTTACTGAGAATGATGTTTTCCAGTTTCATCCATGTCCCTACAAAGGACACGAACTCATCATTTTTTATGGCTGCATAGTATTCCATGGTGTATATGTGCCACATTTTCTTAATCCAGTCTATTGTTGTTGGACATTTGGGTTGGTTCCAACTCTTTGCTATTGTGAATAGTGCTGCAATAAACATACGTGTGCATGTGTCTTTATAGCAGCATGATTTATAGTCCTTTGGGTATATACCCAGTAATGGGATGGCTGGGTCAAATGGTATTTCTAGTTC
>NW_026652281.1:145600236-145646193 GCF_009828535.3 Hylobates moloch
AACCAACATGCATTCCTTCCTGATAAGAGGCCACCCACCACTGAATGGTTCTGGCCAGTTCACAACAGATGTGCAGGGAGGGTTTTCATATCCTCCGCTTCGCCTATTGACATCAGAAGCCCAGAAGCTCCACCCTCAGATCATGGTAAGGACACTATGTTTTGTACAGGGGTCCCATGAAAGGGCATGAAGCTCAGTTGCACAGGCACACGTTTCTCCTTTCATAAATATTAGTGACCCCTCCTACAGCTTATTGAATATGTATATTTGGCCACCTACTCAACATACATTTTTTTTCCTGTGCCCTTCCCTCGAAGTGCATGTTTTCAGCTACTGGCAGAAGGCTACACTTTCCAGCCTGTCAGAATGGCCACCTGCACCATGCAACTCTTTATGTGAAATAAAGCTCTCCTCTTCAAATTTATGAACCTCATCATTCTTGGCGTGACTCCTTTTTTTTTTTTTTTTTAAACAGAGTCTCGCTCTGTTGCCTAGGCTGGCGTGCAGTGGTGCGATCTCAGCCCATTGCAACCTCCACCTCTGAGTTCAAGTGATCTCCTGCCTCAGCCTCCCAAGCAGCTGGGATTACATGTACCCGCCACCACTCCTGGCTAATTTTTGTATTTTTCATAGAGATGGGATTTCACCATGTTGGCCAGGCTGGTCTCGAACTCCTGACCTCATGATTTGCCCACCTCAGCATCCCAAAGTGCTAGGATTACAGGCGTGAGCCACCATGCCCAGCCACTTGACACTCTTAACCCATGTCCTCATTTTTACACTCCTAATCCACCAGCAAGTTCTGCCAATTCTACCTCTAAAATATGTCATAAATCTATCCATTTTTTTTCTGATACCATTTTGATTTATCATTGCTGACCTGAACTTCTCCGAATTCTGAGATCAAGGTCCTGGCAGGTAGGGTCAGTATCTTCAGAGGGCTCTTTCCTTGGCCACTTTCTCCCTGTGTGTTCACATGGTCTTACTCTGTGTGTGTCTGTGTCTGCGTCCTAATCTCCTCTTATGAGGACAACAGTCACGTTGAGTTAGGGCCCATCCTCATGACTTTTTTTTTTGAGATAGAGTCTCCCTCCATCACCCAGGCTGGAGTGCAGTGGTGCAATCTGAGCTCGCCACAACCTCTGCCTCCCAGGTTCAAGTGATTCTTCTGCCTCAGCCTCCTGAGTAGATGGGATTACAGGTGCATGCCACCACGTCCAGCTAATTTTTGTATTTTTAGTAGAGACGGGGTTTTGCCATGTTGACCAGACTGGTCTCGAACTCCTGACCTCGGTTGATCTGCCCACTTCGGCCTCCCAAAGTGCTGGGATTATAGGAATGAGCCTCTTCGCCTGGCCCCCATGACCTCATTTTAACTTATTACCTCTTTAAAGACCCTATTTCCAAATACAGTCACATTCTGAGATACTGGGCGTTAGGACTTTAACATAAGAACTTTGGAGGAATACATCTCAGCACATAACACCCCCCCCTCCTTTTTTTTTTTTTTTTCTTTTTTTTTTTTGAGACGGAATTTCACTCTGTCACCCAGGCTGGAGTGCAGTGGCGCGATCTCGGCTCACTGCAAGCTCCACCTCCCGGGTTCACACCATTCTCTTGCCTCAGCCTCTCGAGTAGCTGGGACTACAGGTGCCTGCCACCACGCCCAGCTAATTTTTTTGTATTTTTAGTAGAGATGGGGTTTCACCATGTTAGCCAGGATGGTCTCGATCTCCTGACCTCATGATCTGCCCACCTCGGCCTCCCAAAGTGCCAGGATTACAGGCGTGAGCCACCGCGCCCAGCCAATACCACCCTTTTGAAAAACAAAAATTCTCCACCACCCGTCTACTCATCCAAACCCTCTAATGGTTCCCATTGTGCTTAGATTAAAATTGAAAACCCCTGCCTTGACTTTATGTGGGTAAAGGGAAAGGGAAAGCTTTCCCCTTGGCCTCCTGAAGTTTCATTGGAAAATCAACTTGCAAAAGGCAGATTGGTGGGTAAAAAGGCACACAAATGTATTTGCTGTGTATTCACAGGGAGAACCACTAAGTAACTGCTCACCCCGCAAGGTGGTGCCTAAGTGTATATGTCATCCTGGCAAAACAGGTTATGGGGGTGGGGGAAGAGGAGTTCTGTTGAGGGGATTTTTAGGGAGAATGGATGGATTAAGGAACAGATATTAACGTGTACATTATCTTGTGAAAAGGTCTGTTCAAGTGTGGCTATACTCTTGGTTTTACAGGAAAGGGAAGAAAAAACAATCGTCCTTAATGTGCCTTAGTGTGTCTGGATCTTAGGCAGATAAAGAAACTGTAACTTCTTTGGGAAAGATGGGATGAGGGAGAAGGTCAGAGAAACCTTGAGTGTTCTTCACTTCATTATGTCAAAGCACCATATTTTGGGGTATCGGTTTCCGAGCCCCAACAACTTACAAATTCTTACATGCTCTCACTTTTGCCAGTCTCTCCATCTGGGCTAGTACCCAATGCCCACCCCCCACCTTTTTTTTTTTTTTTCAAATGCAGTCATGTGTCAGTTAACGATGGGGACAGATTCTGAGAAATGTGCTATTAGGCAATTTTGTTGTGTGAACATCAGAGAGTGTACTTGCACAAACCTGGATGGTAGAGCCTACTCCACACCCAGGCTATATGGTGTATTTGTTGCTCCTAGGCTCCAAGCCTGTATGCACATTACTGTCCTGAATACTGTAATGCCAACTGTAATGCAATGAAAGTATTTGTGTATCTAAACATAGAAAAGGTACAGTAAAATTAGGGAATGAAAGATAAAAAATAGGGCCGGGCGAAGTGGCTCACGCCTGTAATCCCAGCACTTTGGGAAGCTGAGGCAGGTGGATCACCTGAGGTCAGGAGTTCAAGACCAGTCTGGCCAACATAGCGAAACCCTATCTCTACTAAAATTACAAAAAATTAGCCAGGCATGGTGGTGCATACCTGTAATCCCAACTACTCAGGAGGCTGAGGCAGGAGAATCACTTGAACCAGGGAGGCGGAGGTTGGAGTGAGCCAAGATGGCACCACTGCACTCCAGCCTGGGCGACAGAGTGAGACTCTATCTCAAAACAATAATTAAAAAAAAAAAGGATAAAAAAAGAACACCTGTATAGGGCCTTTCCATCAATGGAACTTGCAAAACTGGAAATTTCTCTGAGTGAATCAGTGAGTGAATGGTGAGTGAATGTGAAGGCCTAGGATATTACTGTCCATTACTGTAGACTTTAAATATTGTACACTTAGGCTACGCTAAATTTACTTTAAAAATTTTGGCCAGCCATGTTGGCTCACGCCTGTAAACCCAGAAGAGGCAGGAAGATTGCTTAAGCCCAGGAGTTCAAGACCAACCTGGGAAAATGGCGAGATTCCCATCTCTATAAAAATAGAAATAAAAAATTAAAAATGTTCTGTCGTCAATAATAAATTACCCTTAGCTTACTATAATATTTTTACTTTATAAATGTTTTAATTTTTTGATTTTTTGCCTCTTTTATAATAACAGTTGTTTAAAACAAACCAACGTACAAAGGTACAAAAACATTTTTATAGCCTTATTCTAGAGGTTTTTTCCCGCTTTTAAAACTCTTTTGTTAAAAACTAAGACACAAACATACACATTAACCTAGGCCTACACAGGTCAGACTCATCAAGGTGTCACTAGGTGATAGAAATTTTTCAGGTTCATTATAATCTTAAGGTACCATCATCACATGAGCAGTCCATCATCGATCATACTCTAAACTTAGCTCCTGCCTCATTTGCATTTGCTAGTCTCACTGCATAGAACCTTCCTACTCATTCAATTAAGAAACACTTTTAGAGCACTGCCCTGTGTCTAGCACTGCTCTACATTGAGAAAGTGGCTCAGAGCAGTCTGAGGAACGTGAGGTATGCAAAATTGATTAGGCCCAGACAGGAGCAGGAGACACCTGTCACATCCTCCGCACCCATGCCTGGGGGTAATTGCTTAAAGGCATTTTGTTTTCTCTTTCCTTTTCCGTAATTTCAGACTAGCTGATAAATTACCTGCAATGTTACCACAAGTTACACAATGTGACCCTCACCTGTTATCTTCACGTTCCTGGGGTTTGTGGTAGGATGATCAATGTATAGACAATGATAGCTTATGTTATTTTAATGAACCATTGTAAATTCTTGGTAAGCAACTTAGGAACTGCATCCTGTTTCACCTTTTTTTTTTTTTTTAACTTTTAACCCACTTGTAATGGCTGCTAATCGGAGCATATATTCAGGGCAACTTGAATCCATGACTCCCAGGCTGCAGACCTCAACCCCGGCCCAAATAGACTCTCCACTTATATTAATTTTGCTTCAGTTTCTTCCTTTAAATCAACAAGATGAACAGTCTTCCCAGCTGGGCTATACGTACCTCGGGGTACAGGAAGTCCTGTACAACTTACAAATTCCTATATGCTCTCACTTTTGCCAATCTCTCCACCTGGGCTAGTACCCAATTCCCCCCTTTTATTGGTTGGGGGATTGGGAAGTCCTGTACCCTGAGGTGCATATAGCACAGTTGGGAAGACCCTTCAAAGCGATCTGTGGGCCCAGATATACTAGGGAAATCCTGAATTTTTATATACTCTTTTCTAAAGTTGATTGGCCTGCAAACTCAGTCTTCCAATTCTCCTTTTACATCTCCCCTTCCACAAGGAAAAGCATAGCACCCTTTCCATTGCCTGTCACAGGTAGCGACTAGCTGGGGCCCGTGTCACGCAGGTGGTAAAAAGAATTTATCAATACAGTTGTAGGTAAAGAAAGGCAGATTTATTAGACAAAGCAGGAAAGTATGTTGCAAGTGTGCGACAAGCAAATCAGCAAGAGAGGAGCTGACTGCCAGGAAACAAAGGTTTGCTGGGGATTTGATAGAATGGTGCTTGGGCTGTGTGTTAAGAGGGCTTTGTGCAGTACTGACAATGCTGAGGCTGCAGTGAGCTAACTTGCATTTTTCTATCAGCTAAGTTGTCTGGTAATAGCTGGGTGCAGGAAGATTGTGAGTAATTTGCACAGGAGGACTATGTATCCTGAACCACGAAGAAAGGTAGACTTATAGCTTACCTGCCTTCTCTTTTTGCTTTCCTTCATTCTCACCAGCCCAACTCCCCCTCCCTAAATTAGGACTCCACATTGCCTGGGTGTAAACTAACAGGAATTGAACAAGGGACACTTCAAGAACATATTTTTCCTTTTTTTTTTTTGAAAACACTTTATATATATATATTTTTTATTTTATTATACTTTAAGTTCTAGGGTACATGTGCACAACGTGCAGGTTTGTTACATATGTATACCTGTGCCATGTTGGTGTGCTGCACCCGTTAACTCGTCATTTACATTAGCTATATCTCCTAATGCTATCCCTCCCCCCTCCCCCCACCCCACAACAGGCCCCGGTGGGTGATGTTCCCCTTCCTGTGTCCAAGTGTTCTCATTGAATAACATATTTTTCCACAGGGCATATCCTTGAGCGCTAAACAAAGAGGGCTTAGTAAAATGATTGATTGTTTTTATTTCCTCCTTTATCTTGAAGATAGAGATCTATCTGCCTATCCCTTTGTCTATCCACCAGCTTGTCCATCCCTCCCTCCATCTTTCTCAGCACTTAGAAATAAGGTATCAGAGTGATGTAACCACCCAGTGGATTCTTCCTGCCTGCTGCACAACAAAATTGACTCATGGGCACCATGGCATTGCAATAAAGAAAGAGTTTAATTGACACAAGTCTGGCCACACTGTGTAAGAGACAGAGTTATTACTCAAATCAGTCTCCCCGAAGGCTCCTAGGTTAGGGGTTTTTCAAAGATAGTTTGCTGGGTAGTGGGGCAGGGTAGGGAACATGCTAATTGGTTGAGTTGGAGATGAAATCATAAGAAATCCAAGCTGTCCTCTTGTGCTGAGTCAGTTCCTGGGTAGGGGCCACAGGACTGACTGGTGGGTCCAGGTGGGGCCACCCGGTTGTCAGAAATGCACAAACCTGAAAAGACATCTCAAAAGGCCAATCTTAGGTTCTACAATAATAATGTTATCTGCAAGAGTTATTGCGGAAGTTGCAAATCTGACCTCCAGAATAATGGCTGACAATTGTTTAGAATTCAAGTCCCTCTCATCCTCATAGCTTAGTTGCCTTGCATTAGTTTTACAAGAACACTTTGATTTTGGGGAAGGGCTATTATCATTTCAACTATCAACTAAATTTCCCACAAAGTTATCTTGGCCCACGCCCAGAAATGAGCAAAGACAGACAGCCTGTGAAACAAGATGTCAAATTTCTCTTACTGTCATAATTTTGCAAAGGCCATTTCAGGAACATGCACAGTAGTCCCCCCTACTTATGTGCTCCGTATATATTAGCTACCCATTGTCAACCACAGTCCAAAAGATATTAAGTGGAAAATTACCAATTCATAGGTTTAAATAACCAATTCAGAAATAACAAATTCATAGGTCTTAAAATGCATGCCATTTCTTGGTAGCATGATGAAATCTCTGCCGTCCCATTCTGTCTTGCCCAGGATATGAATCCCCCCTTGCCTAACAAATTCATGCTGTCTACACTACCCACCCATTAGTCACTTATTAGCCCTCTGAATTACTGGATTGAAAAAACATAGTATATGTATAGGGCTTGGTACTATTCACGGTTTCAGTCATCCACTGAGGGGTGTTGCAATGTATCTCCCACGGATAAGGAAGGACTGGTATATTAACACTTTTATTTACAAAATAAAGGATAGTTTATATAGTTCTGGGTAAAATTAATTAATTTAAAAAGAAAAAAGATACAGGCAAACTTTAAGCTTGTTAAAAATTAAGTAAAATAATTTGGGTTATTTAATTGGACAAAGAGGACTGGCTTTGCCAATAAAACAATATGGCCAATACTTTGCATGAATTGGACAAGCTAAACTTGCAAATCCACAGTTTTGACGAAAATACAGTGAGAGCAGTTATGAAATATCATGCCAGAAAATAATCCATTCCCAGAAATTGTGAAAAGAGTTTTTAGTTGTCTTTTTTTTTTTTTTTTCCCAGACAGAGGCTCACTCCATTGCCCAGGCTGGAGTGCAGTGGCTGGATCATGGCTCACTGCAGCCTCAAACTTGTGGGTTTAAACAATCCTCCCTCCTAAGTCTCCTATATAGCTGGGACTACAGTTGCGCACCACCATGCCTGGCTAATGTTTTGTATTTTAGGTAGAGACAATGTTTCACCATCTTTTCGAGGCTGGTCTTGGACTCCTGGGCTCAAGCAATCTGACTGCCTCAGCCTCCCAAAGTGCTAGGATTACAGACATGTGCCACTGTGCCTAGCCTGATGTCAACTTTTAAAAGTATACACTGGGATATTAATTTTTAAAATACTTTTATGAGGCACAGAAGCGAAAACGTTTCGAGTGCTACTTTCTAAGTTCTGGAGTCATAGAGAAGAGTGAACAAGATAATTAAGGTCCCTGCCCTCTTAGAACATATATCCCAGGTTTGCTGTTTATAATTTTAACTCAATATATATACAATGAAATATTATTCAGCCTTATAAAAGAAAACTCTGTTATGAGTGACAACATAGATGAACCTGGAGAACATTATGTTGGTGCAATAAGCCGGGCACAGAAAGACAAATACTACATTAGCTCGTGTATACATGTAATCTAAAAAATTCAGATTCATAGAAGCAGAGCATAGAATGCTGGTTGTCAGGGCTGCAGAGGTAGGAAAGATAGTAGATGCTGCTCAAAGTTACAAAGTTTCAGTTAGGCAGGATGAATAAATTCTAGAGATGTAATGTATATTGTATACTTGCAGTTTTCGTTTTCGTTTCGTTTTTTTTTTTTTAAATAGAGAGAGAAAAGGTCTCACTCTGTCATCCAGGCAGGAGTACAGTGGCATGATCATGGCTCACTGCAGCCTCAAATTCTTGGGCTCAAGTGATCTTCCCACCTCAGCTTCCCATCTATCAGGGACTACAGGTACATGCGACCATGCCCGGCTATTTTTCCATTTTTTTGTAGAGACGAGGTCTTCGCTGTTTCCCAGGATGAGAATAGATCTTAAATGTTCACAGCACACACACACACGCACACACACACCTGCAAATGATAACCGTATGAGATGAAGGTTATGTTAATTATTTTGATTGTGGTAATCATTTCAGAATGTGTATATATATATATATCAAAACATTACGTTGTATATCGTTATGATATACAATCTTTGTCAATTATACCTCAGTAAAACTGGAAAAATAAATAAGATTTTTAACTCAAATGTCACTTACTTAGAGATGTCTTCTCTGACCCAAGTCACTCTATCACATTGCCTTCCTAGCAATTAAAACTACCTGAGATTATTGCCTTTTTTGGTCTATTTTCTCTCTCCATTCTAAAATGTGTCTGCCATGAGAGGGGAGATCGAGTCTGTTTTGTTTTCTCTGTGCCCCCAGAGCCTAGAATAGTGTCTGGCATTTTAAAGTACACAATAAATGCTTGTTGAACAAATGAATGGATTTGTTAGTTTTGTGCCCATTTCACAAGGGGGCAAAGTGAGGCCTCTGAGAGCCAGAAGCTCTAGGTCAGTGACTGTCCTAGTCTATTCAAGCACAGAGCAGCTCTGGTTAGTCTCTGCTCAATTCCCCTCCCCTCGCCCAAACGTCCCTGAGCTTTGGCCTCGCTCCTGGCCGAAATCCCCGCGGGTTCTCCTCGCAGTGTCCACTG
Source organism: Hylobates moloch (assembly GCF_009828535.3). Classification (NCBI taxonomy): domain Eukaryota; kingdom Metazoa; phylum Chordata; class Mammalia; order Primates; family Hylobatidae; genus Hylobates; species Hylobates moloch. The sequence continues at coordinate 145,608,991 of NW_026652281.1, forward strand.
GATCCCGCCAGGAGGCAGCAGAGGCGGCAACACCCAGTCCGACGGGACAGCGGCCCGGAGGGGGTTTCCGCTTCCGGGAGAGGCTGACCGCTTCCGCTTCCGTCCACTTGGCGTGTGAGACGCTGACGGGAGGATGGAGGTATTGGTGGCTGAATGCTCCGCGCGGCTGCTGCAGCAGGTTTGGACGCAGGAGACCGGCGGGAACGCCTGAAAGAGATGGAGCAGGCTCTGACTCCTGCCCAAGCGGCTTCGGGGGCGCGACAGCTAGGCGAGGACCATCGTGGTCCTCTCAGAGTGGGGCGGCACGGTCCCTGTGGGAGCAGGAAGGGTTGGGAGAGGAAGCACCCGTCATTTCAAAGCCCGTGTGACTGTGACTTTCAGCGGAATGGAGGGTCCCCACCGTCTACCAGGCCTCCCTCAAGCCAGCGTCTTCGGTGGGCTGGAGCCTGGCATGTTTAGAACAATTCTCTCCCCACAATCCACCTCCTCTTCTGCATACACATGTGATTTAGGGGATGCGGGGAGATAGACAAGTTGGGAGTACATTCAGAGCTCTGGGTCTTGTTTTGCAGCTCAGCCGCAGTTCTTTCCGGGTTACTGAGCGAGCGGATTCCTAATAAGCCCATGGGGTGATTCATTATCAGACCAACGGAGTTTGCTCTGTGCCCTCAGCATTGGTCGGGAAGGAGCAGCCACACCATATAAAAGTGAAAGCGGCCGGGCGCGGTGGCTCACGCCTGTAATCCCAGCACTTTGGGAGGCCCAGGTGGGCGGATCACGAAGTCAGGAGATCGAGATCATCCTGGCTAACACAGCGAAACTCCGTCTCTACTGAAAATTAAAAAAAAAAATTAACCGGGTGTAGTGGCGGGCGCGTGTATTTCTAGCTATTCTCGAGGCTGAGGCAGGAGAATGGCGTGAACCCGGGAGGCGGAGCTTGCAGTGAGCAGAGAGCACACCACTGTACTACAGCCTGGGCGACAGAGCGAGACTCCCCCCCCCCCCCCCCCCGAAAAAAAGTGAAAACGGAACAGTTCCATTACCTTTTATGCCCAGGTGGGGAGGGATGGTGGGAAGATAGTTCACAGTACTCTGTCCTGTTACAGCTTTATACTTAATCAGCAGCCACAAAGTACAAGTTAGTCAAGTAAATTGGCAAGCTCTTTACATTTCTGAGCCATGTATTTATCGGTATGTATTTATCTTTGCCTCACTGGGTTGTGATAATCATAAAGGTAATTTCTGAAAAGTGTTTAGCTCAGCTCCTGGAACATAATGTTTGCTCATTTTTTGGCAATTTGGTTTTGGCTGTAGCTATCTCACAGTAAGTATTCTGAAATTTCAGGTGAGGAATCTCCCCCTGAGTTTTGCAGTTTAAGTTGGAAGCTTTCTTTCTTTCTGAATTGACATGTCTTTAGTTTTAGATATTAAAGAACAAAGCCTGGTCTGGTCTAGTCTAGGACCTAAGACACTGGAAAGAGGAAGAAACGGGAAAATTGTTTAGTCCCAGAAAGGGTGAAAGGCCGACCCTTGAGCTATTTTGAATGTGACAAAAGACATTTGGTTTTTTAAGAGTCCCAAGTCATAAGATTTGGGAATAAAAGCAGGTTGGTCAACCTGAAACTTAACTACTCTTGCTAAATCAGAGTGTCTTATCGAGCCAAAGAAAAGAACGAGGGATATGAGACATGAGACATATCCCATTATATACTTACTCCTATTCCTGTCTCCCAGCACACATGTATGTGTGGTTAATATTTTCTTTTTTCTTTTTTTTTTGAGACAGAGTCTCGCTCTGTCAAGCAGACTAGAGTGCAGTGGCACGATCTCTGCTCACTGCAACCTCAGCCTGTGGGATTCAGGCAGTTCTCCTGCCGCAGCCTCCCAAGTAGCTGGGATTACAGGCATGCGCCACCATGCCTAGCTAGTTTTTGTATTTTTAGTAGAAACAGCGTTTTGCTATGTTTGCCATGCTGGTCTTGAACTCTTGGCCTCAAGTGATCCACCTGCCTAGGCCTCCCAAAGTGCTGGGATTACAGGCGTGAGCCACCATGCCTGGCCAATATTTTCTTATTAAGGATAATATGCTAACGTCAGCAAAAGTCTCAGAGGAGAAAGAAACACAGCTCATCAAAGGGAACATTAATGATTCCCGTGGTCTATGCCAGGCCTTGGTAGAGAGGAGAAATGTGGAAGTCAGTTTATGGACTGAAAAAAGTGCTTTTTTTTCCACAGGAAGAAGAGATTAAATCTCTGACTGCTGAAATTGACCGGCTGAAAAACTGTGGCTGTTTAGGAGCTTCTCCAAATTTGGAGCAGTTACAAGAAGAAAATTTAAAATTAAAGTATCGACTGAATATTCTTCGAAAAGTGAGTACTTTGGGTTTCAGTTTTATTCTCCAGTTTGAATCATTATACCTTTTTAAAAGCCTTTGTTACCAGAGATTCTGGAAGTATATCCTATGGAATTTGGAAAAAGAAGCATAGAAACCCTATTCTTTTCCCTGCATTAGACAACTTAGGACTGAGGTAGTTGGTGCAAATAGTGAGAAGTTGGTGTTGTCCTGTCCTTCGGGACTCTTTGAAATGTTTCATCCTGCTAACTATTTGGCTAACTTAAAGTAGGATTTAGGTAGGGTTGAGACATTTCTTTTTAAAAATTTATTTATTATTTTTTGAGACAAGGTGTCTGTCACTCAGGCCAGAGTGCGGTGGCATCGTCACAGCTCAGTACAGCCTCAACCTTCAGGCTCAAGCAGTCATCCCACCGCAGCCTCCTGAGTGGCTGGGACTACAGGCGTGTGCCACCACATCCAGCTAATTTTTTTTTTTTTTAATAGAGATGGGGTCTTGCTGTGTTGGCCAGGCTGGCCTCAGAATTCCTGGCTTCAGGCAACCCTCCCTGTCTTGGCTTCCCAAAGTATTGGAATTACAAGTATGACCCACGGCACCTAGCATGGTTGAGGCATTTCTTTCAACAGTTTATGCCCATGCCTTTTTTAAAAAAACGTATTTGATTTTTAAACCATTGCCTCTATCATAAAGGAAATATTTGAAAATACACCTGCATATTTTCTGTGCACTAAGTTGGTTATTTTACAGTTTTATATCTTACATAATCATTTGGGTTTTTCTTCACCTGGTATTTCACAACACTTTTTTCCTCATGAAACTTGTGCTGTGTTTATTTAATGGTCTCATGATTTAACAGTGTTTTCAATTTTGTTTTAAAAAAATGAACTTGCTGCAGTTTTTTGGCCTGCCTTTCATATTTGGTGATGACATATCCCAGAGTATTGACCTCATTCCCGTAATTATTCTCCTGTGTGTATATATTACTCTCAGACAAACTGTGCTGGCATTAAATCCTTTTCCCAAAGCTGATTGATTCCATTTACTCAACTTAGACTCTATCTGCCCCACTCCCATGACGTCTCTCATATTATCTTTTTTTTTTTTTTTTTTTTTTTGAGACGGAGTCTCACTCTTGTTTGCCAGGCTGGATTGCAATGGCACGATCTCGGCTCACCATAACCTCTGCCTCCCAGGTTCAAGCGATTCTCCTGCCTCAGCCTCCCAAGTAGCTGGGATTACAGGCATTCACCACCACACCTGGTTAATTTTGTATTTTTAGTAGAGACGAGGTTTCTCCATGTTGGTCAGGCTGGTCTCGAACTCCTGACCTCAGGTGATCTGCCTGTCTTGCCTTGCCAAAGTGCTGGGATTACAGGCGTGAGCCACCGTGGCCGGCGTCCATATTACCTATTTGTGATCTGCTGTGCTCGAGTCTCATATTACCTATATGTGATCTGCTGTGCTTGTCCTTGAGTCTTCTAAAATCACAAAATTCCTTTTCCATAGAATCTTCCCAAAAGAATCTCACCTTTGTCGTTATGTCATTCATTCTACACTTATATATGTGTGATTCTCTGTTATATTTATTTTAATTCAAAAGTATTATTAAATGTCTAATATATGCTAGAGACTATGAGGGAAAAGATACACAAAAGGAAGTACAGTATTTGCTCAAACTCCTCACCTCAAGTAATCGTCCCACCTCAGCCTCCCAAGTAGCTGGGATAGAAATACAGCATATTCTACTACACATTTTTCTATAATGCAGATTAGCTCTTATATAGATAGGAGAATGCTCTCACTGTATTGTGGGAGGCATATTGGTTCTTTGACAAATACTTTGCCCTACTTTGCCCAATGAGCAGCTGAACACAAGGTACACAGCAGAACTAAAAACCACAGAGTAATAAAGTACTGTGTGTGATGGCCATTGACCCTGTCGTCTTTCCCTGGTTCACTTTGGCCAGGCGCTCTGACTTGAAAGCATCACATAAGAAACTGGTAGAGACAACTTATTGAATTGATTATAATCAGATAGTAATTTTCATAGTGCCACAACTAAGCACAGTAGATTTCGTGTGTGTAGGTACACACACATACGTATGTACGTGGTGGTACTCCTATCCTTTAAAAATAAAAAATTGAGGTTGGGCACGGTGGCTCACACCTGTGATCCCAGCTGTTTGGGAGGCCAAGGCAGGTGGATCACCTGGAGTCAGGAGTTCGAGACCAGCCTGGCCAACATGGCAAAACCCTGTCTCTACTAAAAATACAAAAATTAGCCAGGGATGGTGGCGCGGGCCTGTAATCCCAGCTACTTGGGAGGCTGAGGCATGAGAATCGCTTAAATCCAGGAGGCGGTGATTGCAGTGAGCCAAAATCGTGCCACTGCACTCCAGCCTGGGCAACAGAGCAAGACCCAGTCTCAAAAAAATAAATACATATAAATAAACAAAAAATTGACATTTATTATAGCAGCTTTTGGGTATAAGATCATAATCTAGGCCAAGTGTGGTGGCTCACGCCTGTAATTCCAATGCTTTGGGAGGCCAAGGCAGGAGGATCTCATGAACCAAGGAGTTCAGGTTACAGTGAGCTGTCATGCCACTGCACTTCAGCCTCAGCAGAGTGCACAGTGAGATCTTGTCTGTTACCCCCAACAAAGAAGAAAAAAGGATCATATCCAAGTAAATTTGGCATTTGCTGTTGGAAATCATTAGATTGGGAAAAACGTATCTTCCTTGTTTTAAGTATGTTACCACAGAGAGGAGTCAATTATTGATTAGCTACGAACTTGAAATCAGGTTTTTTAGTGAATTTAAGAATATAATTTCTTCATATGATAGAGAGGGCTGATGAGGGGAGCATAAAACTTGGGCTCTCCATTCCAGTAGACCCGAGTTTGAATCTGGCCTTTTCCACTTATTCTGTCTTGTCTTTGGCAAGTTACTTATCTGTAGCCCACATAGAAATAGTGATAATAGTAACAAACTCAATTTTATTACGTAGATGGAATAAGATAATGCATATAAATAAAGCATTTGGTTCAAATCTTGACACTACATACTCAAATACTAACTTTTGTTATTGTCATTATTTTATACTGTTGACATTTTGATGAATATAAATTTGTGATGAACATAAAATTGTGATGAACATGTTGATGAACATAAAATTGACAAACATAAAGGTGTATAGGCAGCGTGTTTATCTTCCATTAAAAGCATATGTGTCATTCACCTTTTTTTTTGCTAAACTGCTATATGGCAAGTACAGTGCTAGATGCCAGGGACAGGGAAGAGAGCCATGAATTAAGCACTTTCTGTGCATCCAGCAGTCTAGTGGTAGAGACAGAGAGTTCTGTGAGGGTATGACAAGTGCAGTAATAGAGATAATTATATGCCATCTTAAATGACTATATTCCATGGGAAAACAGGAGGTAGTAGGTCTAATAACAGTAAAACAAAACTACTGGCTTTTCTGGTATATTGATATTACCTACTTTGCTCCCTTTTATTTCATGCCTCGAAGAGGTCAACATTTTGGTGGACATCATGTAATTTTTTGTTTGTTTTTTGTCCATTGAGTTTTCACTTCCAATATTTGATGTGAAATTATATTATTTTCTCAGAGATTTGAAGCTGAGAAAAGGATTCCGTCAGCCCTTTTAACTTCCTCCTCCCAGTTTCTGTTCTGCTAAAACAAATGCAAAAAGTAAGACCTCAGGGCATTTCCCATGGATGTCTTAGATGCCGTGGGATGGACTTGTCCTGCTACATGTCTTAGCAAATCCCAGATATGAGGGCATCACACTATGAGTACGTTTTCCCTTTTGGTTCTTAAGATATTTGAAGGTTTATACTCAAAATATTTGGAGACATCTTGTATGATGATGGTATAGTACATTATGGACATGTTTCCATTCTTTTCCTACAGAGTCTTCAGGCAGAAAGGAACCAACCAACTAAAAATATGATTAACATTATTAGCCGCCTACAAGAGGTCTTTGGTCATGCAATTAAGGCTGCATATCCAGATTTGGAAAATCCTCCTCTGCTAGTGACACCAAGTCAGCAGGCCAAGTTCGGGGACTATCAGTGTAATAGTGCTATGGGTATTTCTCAGGTGATGTATTGTCATGACTCTTGGCTGTTTGATTTTTTTAAGTATTATTATCATCATTGCCATTTACAGAAATAATACTATTGCAAGTTGTATCATTAGTGAAAAGGGCATTTGCCACAGTTTGAAAAACTTGAGAAAGAGGTTGGGGGGGCGCATATGTTTTAACTTTTTTAGGCACAATTTTTAAGGTTTGGTTAAATTTTATGTGTATTCTCAATATTTAAGGGCAATCATTGGTACTCTTTTGTTTAGGTATTTCTCTCCTGCTGCATCCAGGATTGCTGTGTGGTGGTGTTGAGTGTTGGGAGGTGAAAAATTAAAATAAGCCATTTACCAGTCAGCATCCCAATTAAATATTTGATGTAACTGTGATCTTTGAGCCAGGCTTATATATTCATTTTCAAGCAGAGGAGTTCCCCATTTTAAATAGCTGCATTGTCTGATGTGTTTGTGGTTAACTGCATCTTGCTTGGGTCTTTCTGTTTTCCTTTCTTTGCTGAATTGGAAAAGGTTACTCTGAAGAGTCCAGGTCTTATAGTGTGGTTTATTTCTCAAGTGTGAATATTACACACCTTCATGACTTGAAAATTAGAAATGTAAATATGCTGGAACCAGGCTTCATAGCAGTAGACTTTGTTATGTCATCATTAAAAAGTTCGAGGTGTTGTAATCCCAGCTACTAAGGAGGCTGAGGCAGGAGAGTTGCTTGAACCCAGGGGCAGAGGTTACAGTGAGCCAAGATCACGCCACTGCACTCCAGCCTGGGCGACAGAGCGAGACTCCATCTCAAAAAATTAAAAAAAAATAGTTCCAGGTATTAGTGTGTAACGTATTTGGAAATAGAGATCATGTAGTTTGGGCACTTTCTATTCCTCTTGGCACTATTGATACTTTAATCTGTCATTCATAATGTGATTGGACTTCTCTGCCTCTGCCTTTTGATGGTTCCTAACGTAAAATGCATCTCGTGCCTTGTCAGGTGTGCATTTCCGAGTAACTTGCTGAAATCTGTTGTGTAATGAATCATTTTATATTGTGTTGTAGATGCTCAAAACCAAGGAACAGAAAGTTAATCCAAGAGAAATTGCTGAAAACATTACCAAACACCTCCCAGACAATGAATGTATTGAAAAAGTTGAAATTGCTGGTCCTGGTACGACATAATGTTATCCTTCTTAATAGTTGTATTGAAGATGAGTCCTTTTTGAAGTTAAAAAAGAACACACATTTTAATTACAGGGTTAAAATTTATATACTGAACAAGATGGTGAAAGCACTGTGGATTGTGATATAGGAAACTGAAGTTTTAATCTAGACTCAGCTACCGCTTTTAGCTGCTTTATCTTGAATGAGTTACTTTGCCTCTGTGATTCAGTTTTTCATCAGCAAAATGAGGATAGATAATGGCATATAAGTCTTCGGCACAAGGGCCTTCTGTTTTCTTTTAAGAGGCGAATAGATCGTTTGCTGAAAATGAAAGGGCCCTGAGTTAAGTAGGAAGGTTTCAGGAGAGTGGTGAAGGCTTGAAGTAGATGGTGAGACAGGAGCTTACAAGACAGCTTAAGTCAAGGCCACAACTGGTATTGGAATCTTGAAGAATTTTGCCAGAGCCAGGTCAGCGTCTGGAGCAAATCCTTAGGAGTGAGTGATTATTCAAGATAAGACACTATCTGATATTTTTTCTCTTCTATCCATTAGGTTTTATTAATGTCCACTTAAGAAAGGATTTTGTATCAGAACAATTGACCAGTCTCCTAGTGAATGGAGTTCGACTACCTGCTCTGGGAGAGAATAAAAAGGTACATGTACACTCTTCTATTAATATATTAGTATCTTAGAACTACATGGCACCAAGCACAGTGGTATGTGCCTATAGTCTCAGCTACTTGGGAGGCTGAGGCAGGAGGATTGCTTGAGCCTAGAAGTTCAAGGCTGAGGTGTGCTATGATTGCACCTGTGAATAGCTACTGCACTTCAACCTGGGCAGTATCACGAGACTTCGTCTCTAAAAAAGAAAAACGAACTGTGTGGAATGTGCTGAAACTGGGAATGGATTTCACTTTTATATTGAAATTTAATCATTCACATTTGAGATTATGAACATTTATGAAGTAGCCTTTCTCCTGGGTCTAGCATGTTGTGTGATTTTTTTTTTTTCCACTTAATTGGCATTTGAGGTAGCCAATTGATACACAGATATCGCTGAAATAGAATGGATAATTTGTATACATGAATTTGATTCTTTTTCAGTTAAAAATACACAAGCAGATCCATCATAAAATCACACATGGTTGAATTACAACCCAAATGAATGTTTAAGTCTGAGTTTGTTATTAAATGTGTTATTAATGAATGCATTAGAACAAAATGTTTATGCTCCTCTTAAAAAAATCTTTCTGTCTTTATGTTTATGCCCCTCTTAACAGCCTTTCTCTTTTTGTCTACCCCAGGTTATAGTTGACTTTTCCTCCCCTAATATAGCTAAAGAGATGCATGTAGGCCACCTGAGGTCCACTATCATAGGAGAGAGTATAAGCCGCCTCTTTGAATTTGCAGGGTATGACGTGCTCAGGTATGTGCTCTTGCCTTGCTTACTATTCTCATTCCTTATTTTCTTGTTTGGAAAATTCTATAGAACATGGAATATCTCACTCAAGAAAGAACATTCGACTAAATCAGTGGTTCATCAGCTTAGTTCTTCTTTACAATCACCCAGTAAGCTTTTAAAATATGTCCTGAGCCTTTCCTCTGAACCTTTTTTACTATGTTATTTTTTTTTAGACTTAGTGGAACCAAGGACAAAACTCCTTCCTTCATTCTACACATCTTTCTTGAGGACCTCTTGTATGCAACGGGTTTATATCCTGGCAGGGAGAGAAGTAGTAAAGAAACAGGTTATTTTGGGCCTTGTAAGCTGTGAGAGGCAATTGAGATTTTATTGTAAGTGTACTGGGAAGCTATTAGAGAGTTTTAGTTTGTGAAGCAGGGTGATCAAATTAAAGATTAGCCTGGCTACTGTGGCTCACACCTATAATCCCAGCATTTTGGGAGGCCAAGGTGGTAGGATCACTAGAAGCCAGGAGTTCTAGGCCAGCTTAGGCAACATAGTGAGAACCTGTCTCTATTTTTTATATTTTTAAAGAAAATTTTTAAAATAATACAAATTAAAGATTACTCTGGTTACTTACTGTGAAGAAGCTAGACAAAGAAGGGAGACTATAACAGTAAGTGTTAGGCCAGGCACAGTGGCTCACGTCTGTAATCCCAGCACTTTGGGAGGCCGAGGAGGGATGGATCACGAGGTCGGGAGTTTGAGACCAGCCTGGCAATATGGCGAAACCCTGTCTCTACTAAAAATACAAAAATTAGCTGGGCATGGTGGTGCACACCTGTAATCCCACCTACTTGGGAAGCTGAGGCAGGATAATTGCTTGAACCTGGGAGGCAGAGATAGCAGTGAGCTGAGATCATGCCACTGCACTCCATCCTGGGCAACAGAGCAAGACTCTGTGTCAAAAAAAAAAAAAGAGGCTATCATGATCCACTTGAAAGATGATCTGGTGGTTTGGATTAGATAAAAGCAGAGAGGGGAGAGGGCGAGAAGTGAGTTGGATCAACATATGTTTTCTTTTTTTGTTTGGAGACAGAGTCTTGCTCTGTCGCCCAGGCTGGAGTGCAGTGGCGTGGTCCTGGCTCACTGCAAGCTCTGCCTCCTAGGTTCATGTGATTCTCCTGCCTCATCCTCCCGAGTAGCTGGGACTACAGACCCCTGCCACCACGCCAGGCTAATTTTTTGTATTTTTAGTAGAGACGGGGTTTCCACATGTTTGCAGGCTGGTCTCGAACTCCTAACCTCAAGTGATCCGCCTGCCTCAGCCTCCCATAGTGCTGGGATTACAGGCGTGAGCCATTGCGCCCGGCCTCAACATATATTTTCAAGAATTTTGTTCATTGATATTTGGGAACCATTGGTCTAAATTACACTAAGATAATGGTTAAAATGTTAAATTTTCATAAAATTGTGGGAATAACCAACATTGGCCAGCTGTCATTATCTCAATTAGCTACAAAATAAACAGATTATAGTCCACTGACAGAAAACACATTCATTCAGCAAATTCTGGATGCCTGCCATGTGCGGCCTCTAGTACTTGAGTATGCAGAGCTGAATGTAACAGACATAGTTTTCATCTCTTGTGGAGGTTGCAGACCAGTTGAAGAAACAACCAAGTAAACAGGTATTACTAAATGGTGACGTACTGGCATGTAAATGTTAGTGGTTCCTAATGGAATATAGTTCCTCTAATTTAACTTAACCATCTTTATTATTTAAAAAATGATTTTCTATTCTCTGATTGGTGTTAGGTTAAATCATGTAGGAGACTGGGGAACCCAGTTTGGCATGCTCATCGCTCACCTGCAAGATAAATTTCCAGATTATCTAACAGTTTCACCTCCTATTGGGGATCTTCAGCTCTTTTATAAGGTTTGATACCATTTCTTTTATATTATTTGTGTGTTTACCATTAATCGTAATTATCCATTTTCCTTAGGAAACTTAAAATGGTTTTTAAAGCTACTATGGAGTTAAGTGAAAGTTGCTAACAGCCTTAGTAATACATGTCTCTGTATAAATGACATTCTCTTGAACTTAAACTACTTTTTTTTTTTTAATTTATAAAGAAAAGACGTTTAATTACCTCGTAGTTCTGCAGGCTGTACAAGCATGGCGCTAGCATCTGCTCAGTTTCTGGGGAGGCCTCAGGGAGCTTCTATTTATGGTAGAAGGCAAAGTGGGAACAGACTAATTGATAAACATATAAAATTTGTTCACCTACACTGAATTCTTTTTTATTCTGACATTCATTGCATTTGGTTGTGTGCCTTAGAAACAGCCGTCCGCTACCCCCAGATTCATTGCATTTGGTCATGTATGTAGAACCGCTACTAGATACCCTACATTTGGTTGTATGCATAGAAACAGCCATCCCCCACCTGTTAATATGTCATCTTTGCTTTGTTTATTGGTGTATGTGAAAAACCAAATTCTAGGCCAGGTGCGGTGGCTCATGTCTGTAATCTCAGCACTTGGAGAGGCTGAGGGAAGCAGATTGCTTGAGTTCAGGAGTTTGAGACCAGCCTGAGCAACAAAGTGAGATCCCATCTCTACAACTTGGGAGGCTAAGGTGGAAGTGAGTGTCACTTGAGACCAGGGAGGCCAAGGCTGCAGTGAGCTGTGATCACACCATTGCACTATATAGCCTGGGCAACAGAGTGAGACCCTGTCTCAAAAATTATTTCTTCAAAAATTAAAAGTGTTTTTTAAAAATTTCCTTATGGACTGGGTGCAGTGGCTCATGCCTGTAATCCTAGCACTTTGGGAGGCTGAGGCAGGCAGATCGCTTGAGTCCAGGAGTTCAAGACCAGCCTGGACAACATGGAGTGACCCTGTCTCTACATAAAATACAAAAAATTAGCCGGGCACACTCCTGTAGTTCCAGCTACTTGGGAGGCGGAGGTGGGAGGATCACCCGAGCCTGGCAAGGTCAAGGCTGCATTGAGCTGTGATCTTACTAATGCATTCCAGCCTCAGTGACAGGGTGAGACCCTGTCTTAAAAAAACAAACATAAAAAAATTCCCTATGGTAGAAGGATCATAAAGATCATAATTTCCTCTCAGATATTTTGATTAATAAATTTATTTTAATGTGAGTTGCATGTTTTCTGTTTAAATTCTTAGGCATTTCTTTATGATGGAGAACGTTCCAAGAATAGGATTCCTGTATTAAAAAGTAAACATTTGTGGGGATTTTGTTTTTGTTGGCTTCATTTTGCTTTTGGTAAATGTTTTCTGTTGAAAATAAGCTAAATGTTTACTGATATGGACTGGAAAACTAATGTTATAAACATCTTTTGGAGTTCTGTACTTTGAATATAGTGAAGCAGGCCTATTAATGCAAGAAATTGTTTGTATAAATAAATTGCTAAAATTTACAAACCACAGTAAAGAAAAGCCATTTCCAAGTTTTGATAAAACATATATGTGTATTTGTAAAGAAATATCTAGATTTGTGCATTAAATGTTAACACCGGTTAATTTGAGGTGAGATTAATTATTTTTAAGTTAAGTGTTGCTTTCAAAATAGAAATAAAACAATGAAAGCAACTTTCTTTTTAGTTAAAAATAATAATAATCAGTTGGCCAGGCACGGTGGCTCACACCTGTAATCCCAGCACTTTGGGAGGCCCAGGTGGGCAGATCACTTGAGGTCAGGAATTCAGGACCAGCCTGGCCAACATGGTGAAATCCTGTCTCTACTAATAATACAAAAATTAGCCGGGTGTGATGGCATGTGCCTGTAATCCCAGCTACTTGGAGGCTGAGGCATGAGAATCACTTGAACCCGGGACACAGAGGTTGCAGTGAGCCGAAATCGTGCCACTCCAGTCCGGGAGACAGAGTGAGACTGTCTCAAAAAAAAAAAAAGAAAAAAATTCATTCAGGACCACATCCAAAATGGAGATTGGAACACAGAAAATTCAGTTGTACCTGTTAGCTGTTCTGTACTAACTCTTCTTGAACAAAAAAGTATTAGCTGAAGTAGACTTTTGTGAATTGGAAAAGTGTAAAGAAAACTGTGGTGAGATTTTTGTATTTTTCAAGAGAAATGATTTCAGAGTTCTTTGGCATGTTCATTTGTAACAGTATTCTCAACTATTGAGGGAGAGCACTTGTTCTGGTGTTCTGAGTTTGTACTTTCTCACTGTGTTTGTGTGTGTAGAAATGTGTAAGTTCTTTTTCTGGAAATACAGGATTAGATCTTTTTACAGACCTTACTTTTTAAAATATATACATACACAGGAATCTAAGAAGAGGTTTGATACTGAGGAGGAATTTAAGAAGCGAGCATATCAGTGTGTAGTTCTGCTTCAGGGTAAAAACCCAGATATTACAAAAGCTTGGAAGCTTATCTGTGATGTCTCCCGCCAAGGTGAGTTTCTGGGCTTTGTTCCTTCATCCAGCAAATAGTATGTATATCATTTTCTTGAGTCTTAATTTTGATTTGACTTTGAGTGATACTTTAACCTTCTGAGGACAGGCAAATAGATTTTTTCTTAAATGTATTTCTGAAACAACTAATAAATTTTGAACCTGCCATAAGACAGGCAGGTTCAAATCTTAACTTTCTTAGAAGTCAGCAAAAATTAATTAGAAAATAAAGTGGAAAATAAAAATAAATCTTATTCACAGTAGCAACAAAACCTATAAAACACTTAGGAGCACTTAGGAATGAATTTATTCAGAAATGTGTAGGACCAAAATGGTGAGAAGTATACAATGAGATGGAATAGAATGTTTGGATAGAGTGCCAGGCCTAGTTCCCTAGTTCTCCAAATTTATTTATGGTTTTAAGGCGATTTCAAGTTTTCTAACTTGACATAATAGTTTTAAAGGTTTCTTTGAAGAGTAAATGGGTAAAGAACAACCAGTAATCTTTGAAAAAGATGACTAATGATGACTGGCTTGCAGCACTAGGTAATAAAATGTTTTATAATTACAGTAAGTAATACTGTGTCACTGATGTATTGCTACATAGAGAGGTAAGTGGTTTAAATCAGGAAAAACCACAAGAAAATTCAGTAAATATTTGATCACTAGATAGGAAGAGCTTTTTTCTTCTCGTTCACATTTTTTAAGAATTAATTTTTTATAAGTTAAACAAGAAGGACATGTTCCTTATATAAAAAAGTAAATGTAGGCCGGGCGTGGTGGCTCACGCCTATCATCCCAGCACTTTGGGAGGCCGAGGCGGGTGGATCACCTGAGATCAGGAGTTCAAGACCAGCCTGGCCAACATGGTGAAACCCCATCTCTACTAAAAATAGAAAAATCAGCCAGGCGTGGTGGCACACGCCTGTGGTCCCAGCTACTCGGGAGGCTGAGGCAGGAGAATCACTTGAACCCGGGAGGTGGAGGTTGCAATGAGCCGAGATCGCGCCACTGTACTCCAGCCTGGGTGACAGAGCGAGACTCCATCTCAAAATTTAATAGAGAGAGGGGAATCCTTCTATCAAGATAGGATGTATGATATTGTAAAGGAATTTGAAGATAGAGGTAGGCACTCTTCTTTTAACTTTTTATTATGGAAATTTTCAAACATAGGCAAAAGTGGATAGAATGTATAGTAACGCCAGCTTCATGTACTCATCATCCAATTTCCACAGTTATGGGTACTGACCAACCTTATTGTATCTATACCTTCTTACACTGCTTCCATCATATAATTCCATCTATAATGACTTTGGTATATGTCTCTGAAAGAACAGGACCTTCTTTCTGCCCTAAAACCGCAATATCATTATAATAACAAAATTATATATATAAATTTTTATATTTTTTTTTTAAATTATTTTTTTTTTTTTTTAAAGCAATCTTGCTATGTTGCCTAGGCTGGTGTGGAACTCCTGGCCTCAAGTGATCCTCGCACCTCAGCCTCCCAGAGTGCTGAGATTATAGGCATGAACTATCATACCCAGCCAATAATAATTTCTTAATACCATTAAATAGAGTTCCAATTTCCCAAGCTGATTCTTGAATTTTTTTTTTTTTTTTTTTGGAACAGAGTCTTACTCTGTTGCCTAGGCTGGAGTGCAGTGGAGTGATCTCGGCCGACTGCAACCTCCGCCTCCTGGATTCAAGCAATTCTCCTGCCTCAGCCTCCTACGTAGCTGGAATTACACGCATGCACCACCACACCCAGTTAAATAGTTTTTTCAAAGTCTGCATATAACATTTGTTTGATATGTATCTTAAGTTCTATAAATCTGAGATTTCTCCCTCTTTTTAAATTTCTTTTATTGTTGAAGAAACTGGGCCATTTGTCTTAAATAATTTCCCATATGGAACTATTTAGCATAATTCCTTGTCGGTGTTTCTCTAAAGAGGCTTCATTAGATTCTGATTTATGTTTTATTCCTTTTTTTGTTGTTTTCTTTTAGTTGCAAGAATGCAGGCAATGAGGCAGTGTCTGGTTGTCTCTGTTTTTGTCATACTAAGATTGATTAGTGAATTCAGGTATCGTCAGCTGGATATGTCCATAAATTTCCCCATCAGACTTTTCCCTGTTGGCTTTATCAGCTATTTATGACCATGACTTTGATCCACCACTTCACTGGAGGTTGGAAAATGGTACTGTTCTGTCATTCTTTCTCCATTTGTTACTTGGGATTCTCTTATGCTGAACTTTGTTACTCATTATTTTGGTTATCCTCAGGTACAATTCATATAAAACAGGTAGGGTAGTAGAAGTGCTTGATTTTTTTTGTATCAATTGCAGAATAATAGGTTTGTTCCTTAGCATCTCAAAGTGAGTTGTTTGATTTTAACATTATTGTGGTGGGCTTTTAAAGTGTTTTATATTTTTCAGTCAGTTGTCTTTATGTAATGGTCAAATTGTTCCATTTTGGCCAAGTAACTTCATATTTTTTATTGTGGTTTTGTTTTTTTCAACCCCTTTGGTAGTTAATTGCTTTCTGGTATACAATATTCCAGGCCCATTTTGTACATTTCCTGCCTCAGACCTGAAATCAGCCATATCTCTATGGAAACCTGTTTCCTTGAGTGGGAGTAGTATTTTAATCACAGTCTAGGGCCTAGGGACCATACCTTTTAAGATGATAAAATTTTGGCTGGGTGCAGTGGCTCATGCCTGTAATCACAGCACTTGGAGAGGCTGAGGCAGGAGGACCACTTGAGGCCAGGAGTTTGAGATCAGTCTGGGCAACATAGCGGGACCCTTTCTCTGCCAAAAAATTAACAAAATTAACAAAAGAAGTAGTTGGGCATGGTGATGCATGCCTGTAGTTCTAGCTATGCTTGAGCCCAGGCATTTGAGGTTACAGTGAGCTATGCTCACACCACTGCACTACAGCCTGGGCAACAGAATGAGGCCCTGTCTCTGAAAAAAAAAAAAAAAAGAATAACGAGAGAGAGAGAAGTCGAGCATGGCAGCTCGTGACAGTAACCTCAGCACTTTGGGAGGCTGAGGTGGGAGGATCACTTGAGCCCAGGAGTTTGAGGCCAGCCTGGGCAACAATGTGTGAGACCCTGTCTCTACAAATTAAAAAATTAGCCAGGCGTGGCTGGGCGTGGTGACTCACACCTGTAATCCCAGCACTTTGGGAGGCCAAGGTGAGCAAATCATGAGGACAGGACAGGAGATCTAGACCATCCTGACCAACATGGTGAAACTCCATCTCTACTAAAATACAAAAAATTAGCTGGTGTGGTGGCACACACCTGTAGTCCCAGCTACTTGGGAGGCTGAGGCAGAGGAATCGCTTGAACCCGGGAGGTGGAGATTGCAGTTAGCCGAGATCATGTCACTGCACTCCAGCCTGGTGAAGCTAAAAGTTTTTATCTCAAAATCCTCAGGCATGACTTTAACTGCCGGGCCCAGTGGCTCACGCCTGTAATCCCAGCACTTTCGGAGGCTGAGGCAGGTGGATCACGAGGTCAGGAGTTGAGACCATCCTGGCTAACACGGTGAAACCCCATCTCTACTAAAAATACAAAAAATTAGCTGGGCATGTTGGCAGGTGCCTGTAGTCCCAGCTACTCGGGAGGCTGAGGCAGGAGAGTGGTGCGAACCCGGGAGGCAGAGCTTGCAGTGGGCCAAGATCGCGCCACTGCACTCCAACCTGGGTGACAGAGCGAGACTCCGTCTCAAAAAAAAAAAAAAGAATTGCAGCTTTCTCCAAGAGGAAGGTTATGGCTCCAGCTTGAAAGCAAAGCAGATTTTCATGTTCTGGGCCTACCAAGTTGATGGGCTCCAACTAAAGAGTTTGGGAGGCCAGGCATGGTGGCTCACACCTGTAATCCCAGTACTTGCGGAGGCCCAGGCAGGAGAATCACTTGAGCCCAGAAGTTTGAGACTGGCCTGGGCAACATAGCAAGGCTGTGTGTCAAAAAGAAAAAAAAAAAAAAAAAAAGCAGTTGGGAACCAAGTTTAGTGTAAGTCTGGAAAAACGCCAGAACATCTGACCTGTGCTCTGATAGCACCCTGAGTATCCAGGCAACCTTGATGCTTAACCTTTTCCAAGGTTTCTAATAGATCATGGTGAGGAAACAATTATGTGCTTTCTTTAGCTCTCTAATATATATATTTCAAAATATTCTTAGAATAACTAAATATTTACGTAGCAGAATGAGTAAGCATTCATTTTCCTTCAGGGTTCTTTTAACTTTATTAATGAATTGTTTTTTACCCCCTAGGATTTGTGCAGTTGGATGATGGCAGAAAGATTGTATTTGTCCCAGGGTGTTCCATACCATTAACCATAGTAAAATCAGATGGAGGTTATACCTATGATACATCTGACCTGGCTGCTATTAAACAAAGACTATTTGAGGAAAAAGCAGATATGATTATCTATGTGGTGGACAATGGACAAGTGAGTTTGTAGATTTCTATGTATTTTACATTGACTGATTGGAGGTAAGACAGTATGGTGCAGTTGGTGACATTTGACACTGGGTAACTGTAAATTTTCCCCAAAGACTAAGATTCAGGACATCAGTATAGCATAGAAGAAAGAAGAGGGTTTGGACCCAGCCAAACTGGACACTTCTAGTTTTCCAGCTTGCCTCCACAAACTGGAACCTCTGAACCTCAACAGTTGTTCCTGTCAATAGCGTTATTGTGAGACCTAAAATGTAACTGAAGTTTTTGCATGTGACCCTGCCCTTAATTCAGTTGCTTTAAAAACATTTGAACATAGTAGAAAATATGTGTTGCTCTTAGTGTTTCATATATAGGGAATAAAAGAAGAGGTTTTATAATAGCACTTGTCTCACAAGATTTATGAGCGATTTGAATTTTACACTTCTATTCCTAAGGAAAAGAGGCTTAAGTCTTTTTTTTTTTTCTTTAAAGAAGACTAGCAAGTAACTTTCCGTTTCTGTTGATTTGTAGTCTGTGCACTTCCAGACAGTATTTGCTGCTGCTCAAATGATTGGTTGGTATGACCCTAAAGTAACTCGAGTCTTCCTTGCTGGATTTGGTGTGGTGCTAGGGGAAGACAAGTAAGTCTGGAAAATCTGAAGATGGTAATGATATACTTGATCCCCACATTTACTTGGAAGAGGCAACTTTTCATTTGATACCATATTAGAATTAAGAAAGTCCACAGTTTTCTTTAGTTCACATAAGCTATAATGGTGTAAACCCAGCTGAGTGATTTTGTATCTATATCATCACTGCCAGAGAATGTAGCCTTTTAGGTAGATAGTATGTACAAAGTTTAGTGAAAGCCAGACTGTAGACCTAACAGATTATATATAAGGGGTTTCCTCTCCCACTAATCTAAATTATAAAATCTATTACAATACCTGCTCAGATTTCAGACACTATTCAACAATATAGCTTATGCATTTTGTAAATGTTTTTGTTTTTTCCTTCAAAGTTGAACATAGGCAAAAGGTATAAGTTATTGAGATTCCAGTTAAGTTTTAAGATTCACTGGTTTTGTTATGTTCTCTCCAAAAATATTGTTTATTGAGAACTATGTATTAATATTCATACTTTCAGCTCTTCTATTTTCTAATTTTTTTTATATTCTCAATATTTACAAAATAAAAGTTAAATACAACCATATTTCCATACAGTATTCCTCAATTTAAAGGCACAGCATTTTTCATGTTTTAACCTCCTGTATTCACTGGTGTCTTAGGATCACTTACCAAAAATCCGTGGCATCTTAGATTTGTTAACAAAGCCTAAATATTTCCATCCTACAAAGGTGATAATACTTCTAAAAAACCACATGAAGTAGCTCAAGATGTTTGGCCAGCCAATGTACAAAAGCCCTGATTGAACATGTAAAAGGCAGATTAGATGTGTTAAGGTATTATCTTGGATACAGATTATGTGGAGCTCAAAGACCTTGTTGGGAACAACATTTTCTAATTGTGTTTCTTCTCCGTGGATCTGCACTTTTTTGAAATCAAAAGACACTAGGGGCTAGGCACAGTGGCTCTCACGCCTGTAATTCCAGCACTTAAGGAGGCCAATGCTGGAGGATTGCGTGAGCCTAGGAGTTTAAGATCAAGCTAGGCAACATGGTGAAACCCCATATCTGCCAAAAAAAAAAAAAAAAGAGAGAGAAAACGTAGCCGGGCGTAGTGGCATGCACCTGTCAGCCCAGCTGAGGATTACTTGAGCATCGACATGGAAGTTACAGTGAGGCGAGATCACATCACTGGGCTCCAGCCTGGGTGACAGAGTGAGACTCTGTCTCAAAAACAAAAAGAATAACTAGGAAGACACTAAGTCCTTATTATAGTGTTTATGGACATAAAGTTTTTTAAAACAAAACAATAAGTTGATCATTACTTAGTAGTATCTTAGTTTCTTAACGGTTGGTTTTTTGGACATTTAGATGATATTCTGACACTTGCTTAAAATTACTCACTAGTGCTCATATTATGGCATTTAATTCATTTGTCATATATTGGCTAAAGGATTCTTGATAATTTTTAAAATTTTTCTGCACTCAGCATCGAGTGGTTACAGTATCCTATCCACCCCCCCCCCTTTTTTTTCAATTTTGGGCCAGGCACAGTGGCTCACACCTGTAATCCCAGCACTTTGGGAGGCCAAGGCAGGTGGATCACGAGGTGAGGATTTGAGACCAGCCTGGCCAACATGGTGAAACCCCGTCTCTACTAAAAGTACAAAAATTAGCTGGGCGTGGTGGCGGGCGCCTGTAGTCCCAGCTACTCTGGAGGCTGAGGCAGGAGAATGGTGTAAACCCGGGAGGCGTAGCTTGCAGTGAGCTGCGATTGTGCTACTGCACTCCAGCCTGGGCAACACAGCGAGACTCCGTCTCAAAAAAAAAAAAAAAATTTCTCACAGAGGGGGATGGGACTTAAAAAAAGGTTTGTTTTTTTTAATGCTCACAGATTCTGCTATTTTTAAATGACATTTTCTGTTTTAATTTTTTGAATGATAATTTTTTTTATTTCATCATCTTCCTGCTATTCCTTGTACATCTGTTTATTGAGCATGTGCTGTGCATGGTGTTGGTTGGATGCTCCACAGTGTGTATACACAGGTACACAGAACATGACCTCCTCTCTGAAAGAGGCTATCATCTAGAGCAGAGCAGTTTCCTGTGGAGCTTCTGAAAATACACATGCAAGCCCCACTGTGAGAGTTACTGACATATTGGGTCTAAAGGGGGTATTAGGCATCTGTGTTTTCTTTTAAAGCTCTCTTGATATTCAGATACGCATCCCTCATTGTAGAGCCACTAGTCAGAATAGACCAACACAAAAACAAAAATTCAAGGCAGGCACAAGTAGGGAGTAACTGAAAGGAACAGTAATTGCAAAGTAGAAAGATTAAGGAAGGTTCTTTTAGCATTTTGACTGGTCTTCATGATGAGTTTCATTTTATCAGAGATTTGAAAGTTGGACACTTAAGAAGGAGTGTATGGGCTAAAGAAAGCTATCGAAATATATAATGTATTTGTGGGATAATAAAGGAGTTTTAATTCTGTATAAGCAGAATTTTACAGGGCAAGTAGATTCTTGCTTAGGCAAGCTCTGGAAATAAAACTTTAACAGAAAGTAGCACATTCATTTTGGTACTCTTTGTGTTAGAAAAGCATGCTTCATTGTTGTGTTTGAGGGATTTTTTAAACAGCCCCCACACACACACACCAAAGAAAGGAAAATGATACTATATCCTTGGTGTTATGTAAACTTTTTTGTTTCTCAAAATGCTTTTTAACAGCGACTGCCCAGGGCAATGCTTATGACTGCTTTTGCCATATCCGTAGTGATTCTGATTGCAGTGGATCTGAACAGGGCCCTAGCATCCTGGGGGCTTTTTCTTTTTTATCTTTCTTTCTTTTTTTTTTTTTTTTTTTTTTTTTAAAGGAACTGGGCCAGGTGCAGTGTCTCCAGCCTGTAATTCCAACACTTTGGGAGGCTGAGGTGGGAGGATCACTTGAGACCAGGAGTTTGATAGGAGCCTGGGCAACATAGTGAGAGACACCATCTCTATAAAAATTAAAAACTTAACCAGGTGTGGTAGCTCGCACCTATAGAATTAGCTACGTGGGAGGGTAAGGTAGAAGGATTACTTAAGCCCAGGAGTTCAAGGTTACAGTGAGCTGTGGTCATACTACTTCACTCCAGCCTGGGTGACAGAGCAAGACCCTGTCTCTAAAAATAAATAAATGAGTGAATGAAGCAAGCAAGCAACTGGCTGCTCAAGCATCTTTCTTAAAGCTTGCCAGGCGATTCTGGTATGAATCAAGGCTTGGTTACCACTGAACAAGGGGAATTAGTATACAGAGAAATTCAAGTGAGATTTTGTCAAAGGATTTGCTGACTTTCCCAACAATTCTAGAAACTTATATTTTGATGAGTAATTTTTCTAAAAAGGTGAAACATCTAAGCCAAACTCAGTATTCCAAGAAAGCAAACAAATTAACAAATATCTTCTTTCTCTGTTAGGAAACTTATTAAAGGTAAATATGTAGAGGGTGCTTTTGAGGGCTAAAGCATAGGATGCTTTGAGTTGAGGGCTAGAGATGAAAGACACTTGAAAGCACAGTGTTTCATGTAGTACTCTCCTTGCTTGATGACTGGCATAAGGTGTTGTTACCATTGGCATCAACCCTCTCTTCATAGTTCTCAGGGGCAACATGTACCTTAGAGATTTAAAACATATGTTGCAGTTTGTGGTCAGGTCTCTCAAACCTTCAGTTTCAAAGATTTCTAAGTCGAAAAGTCTGTTTCAAAATCTGATTGGGGGTTTTACATTTTTTAGGAAAAAGTTTAAAACACGTTCGGGTGAAACAGTGCGCCTCATGGACCTTCTGGGAGAAGGACTAAAACGATCCATGGATAAGTTGAAGGAAAAAGAAAGAGACAAGGTAATTCAAAGCCTTATTGGCATAATGTATATCAAGCATTGTGATTTTTCATTTTTGTTTTTATTGAGAGAACTGAGGAGAAGTATAAGGAGTCAGTCCCACCTAAGACAAGGCTTATATTGCTCTGACTTTATTGCACAGTAAGTATATTTTGTGAATTGCTGAGCATTTATTTAGAAAATACAGTTCTTGGCAATTAAAAAAGACCTTGGCTTTTTCCTCCTTTGTTAATGTAGCTTAGTATCCGTGCTGCTTAACAGCAGTTCCCAATGATGGGAGAATATTGCAGACTGAAGGGGTTTGATTCGTCAGCTCACATCAGTGTCTACATGTGCCATGCTCCTTCTTGGGAGCATTTGTAGAGTGGTCATAGCAGTCAGTTCTTGCCACCCAAGGCCATTGATGAACCTTCAGAGCAGGCAACATGATGGCCTTTCATAGCACCCTTAGAAAAGACTATGGTTCAGTTTGTGTGGAATTTGGAGGAAATGAAAAGTAAACAAGAAAAAAAAAATTTTTTTTTTTGAAGTTTAGAGCAGTAGAGGAGAGAGATCATGCATACCTGAGACTGGGTAATTTATAAAAGAGGTTTAATTGGCTCATGGTTCTTCTGGCTGTAGGAGCATGGCACCAGCATCAGCTGGCTTCTGGGAAGGCCTCAGGGAACTTTTATTCATGGGGGAAGATGAAGGGGGGAGCAGGCACTTCACATGGCTAAAGCAGGAGCAAGAGAGAGAGAGTAGGGGCAGAAGGTGCCACACACTTAAATGACCAGATCTCACAAGAACTCACTATCACCAAGACAGCACCAAGCCATAAGGAATCTGCCCCCATGATCCAGCTAAATCACTGGTCTAGGCTCATCTGGCACAGTCAGATGAAAAGTGGTAAGTTTAAGTCATCTAGCTGTTTGTTAGTCTGCCTGGTGACAAAAACTGCTTTAACTCTTTTTAACCACCCCAGCTAGTATTTTTTTAAGTTAATTTTAAATATGTATAGTAAAATGCACAGCTTAATGAATTTTTACATATATATGCCTTAGAACACCAATCAAGATATATTTCCATCACCCCAGAGATTTTCCTATCACCATAAATCACTTTTGCTTATTCTGGAATTTCACATAAATGAAATCACATAGTATAGGCCCTTTTCCATGTGCATCAGTAGTTCATATGTTTTTGGTTTTGTTTTGTTTTTGAGACAGAGTCTCTGTCGCTCAGGCTGGAGTGCAGTGGCAAGATCATGGCTCACCGCATCTCGACCTCCTGGGCTCAAGTGATCCTTCTACCTCAGCCTCCCGGGTAGCTGGGACTATAGGCACCCACTGCCATACCCGGCTAATTTTCGTATTTTTTGTAGAGATGGGGTTTTGCCATGTTGCCGAGGCTGGAACTCCTGGGCTCCAGCGATCCACTCACCTTGCCCTCCCAAAGTGCTAGGATTACAGGCATAAGCCATCACACCCAGCTGTAGTTCATTTGTTTTTATTGCTGCATGATATTCTGAGATATGAAGGTGCCACATTTTGTTTATCCATTCTCCTATGGATGGACATTAGGATTATTTCCAGTTGTTGGCTGTTCTGAATACAAAGCGTTTTTGAACATTGTTGTTCAAGCCCTATTAGAGGTACATGTGCTTTTTCTTTTGGATATATATCTAGGAATGGCATTGCTGGGTTGTAGGGTTGGCTTATGCTTAACTTTATTAAAAATTGCCAAGGAGAAAGTGGTGACCGTTGTATATTCCCACTACTAACGAATGAGAGTTTCATTGCACCATGTGTTTACGAACACTGGTGTATTAGGATTCTCTAGAGGGACAGAACTAATAGGATAGATACATATAAAGGGATGTTGTTTATTAAGTATTAACTTACACAATAACAAGGTCCCATAATAGGCTGTCTGCAAGCTGAAGGGCAAGGAGAGCCAGTCTGAGTCCCAAACTGAAGAACTTGGAGTCAGATGTTCGAGGGCAGGAAGCATCCAGCACAGGGGAAAGATGTAGGCCGAGAGGCTAGGCCAGTCTCTTCTTTTCACGTTTTTCTCCCTGCTTTGTATTCACTGGCAGCTGATTAGATGATGCCCCCCCATTAAGGGTGGGTCTGCCTTTCCCAGACCACTGACTGAAATGTTAATCTCCTTTGGCAGCACTCTCAGAGACACACCCAGGATCAATACTTTGTATCCTTCAGTCCAGTCAAGTTGACATATTAACCTTGACAATTGGTTTAGTCAGTGTGTTTTATTTTAGCTTTTCGGTGAGTGCACAGTGACTTATTGTGGTTAAAATTTTCATTCCTCTGATGAATAATGATATTGACGATATTGACTATCTTTATTTTTCTTTCTTTTCTTTCTTTCCTTTTTTTTTTTTTTGAGACAGAGTCTCGCTCTGTCGCCCAGGCTGGAGTGCAGTGGCGCGATCTCGGCTCACTGCAAGCTCTGCTTTCCGGGTTCACGCCATTCTTCTGCCTCAGCCTCCCGAGTAGCTGGGACTACAGGCGCCCGCCATCACTCCCAGCTAATTTTTTGTATTTTTTTTTTTTTTTTAGTAGAGACAGGGTTTCACCGTGTTAGCCAGGATGGTCTCGATCTCCTGACCTCGTTATCTGCCCTGCCTCTGCCTCCGAAAGTGCTAGGATTACAGGTGTGAGCCACCGTGCCCGGCTTCTTTCTTTCTTTCTTAAGACAGAATCTCACCCTGTCACCCAGGCTGTAGTACAGTGGCACAATCTTGGCTCACTGCAACCTCCGTCTCCCGGGTTCAAGCAATTCTCCTGCCTCAGCCTCCTGAGTAGCTGGGACTACAGGCACATGCCAACACACCAAGCTAATTTTTGTTTCGTATTGTTTTCAGAGATGAGGTCTCACCATGTTGACCAGGTGGGTCTCAAACCCCTGGACTCAGCAATCTGCCTGCCTCAGGCTCTCAAAGTGCTGGGATTACAGGCATGAGCCACCGTGCCCTGCCTGACTGCATTTTCTTAGGCTTATTGGTCATCTAGATAATCTTCTCTTGTGAAGAGTCTGTTAACTCTTTTGCCCATTTATCATTATTATTATTATTTTGCATTAGACCATCAGTACTTGCATTTATCATAATTTTTGCCCTTCCTGCAGTTTCTTAATTCCACCTGGGATTATTTTTCCACAATCTGAAGGTCTTTATTTTTTTCAGCACAGGTCTGCTGGGGTGACAAATTCTTTCAGAATTTTTGTTTGTCCAAAAATGTCTTTATGATGCCTTCAGTTTTGAACAATGTTTTTATTGGGTATAGAATTCTAGTTTG
Organism: Hylobates moloch; assembly: GCF_009828535.3. Taxonomy (NCBI): domain Eukaryota; kingdom Metazoa; phylum Chordata; class Mammalia; order Primates; family Hylobatidae; genus Hylobates; species Hylobates moloch. Next base: position 145,634,717 of record NW_026652281.1, read on the forward strand.
GCAGCTGTTTTCTTTCAGCATTTTTAGAAATGACATTCCACAGAACTAGAGAGGACCAGTGGGGCTGGGGGAGGAAATAAATTAAAATTATACTCCATTGTCTTCCAGCTACCGTAGTTTCCTTTGAAAATCAGTTGTAAGTTTCATTGTTTCTCCTTTGAAAGTATGTCTTTTTCTCAGACTTTTTTTAGTATTTTTCTTAGGCTTTATTTTTAGTACTTTGACTAAGAAATGCCTAAGTGTGGTTTGGGGAGTCATTTTTGTTTTTACCCTCTGGGGGCTGCCGAACTTCCTAAATCTGTGGGTTGAGTTCTTTCATCAGGTTAGGAGAATTCTTGGCCATATCTCTTCAAATGCTACTACTTTTCCTCATTCTGTTATTTTTGGTACTCCAAGTATATATGTTAGAACTTTGTATCTCACGTGTTTCTTATGCTCTAATTCATTTTTTTCTCTTTGCTTTATTTTCAATATTTTCTACTTCAGATATTATATTTTGGTATTCTATGTTTAAGGTATTTCTTGAAATTTTTCATCTTTTCTTCCATTTTTCTTATTGTTTTCCTTTTAATTTTTTGAACATGTTAATCATAGTTTTCTTTAAACATTTTAAAACAGTTTTAGACATAAAAAAGTTGCAAGATAGTACAAAGAATTTTGTATCTTTCATTTAGCATCCCCAGATACTAATATCTTTCATAGCTATATAGTATGATTATCAAAATCAGGAAATTAACATTGGTACAATACCATTAACTAATCTGCAGTCCTTATTCTGGTTGCACAGTTGGTCTCACTAATGACCTTTTTCTAGTCTAAGATCCAGTCCAGGATAACATGTCACATTTAGTTATCATGTCTCCTTATCTTTAATCTGGGCAGTTAGGTCCTTGGTCTGTCTTTGACTTTCATGACCTCAACACTTCTGAAGTCTGCCGGTCAGTTAGTTTTTTTGGAATATCACTTAGTTGGATTTGTCTGATACTGGCTCCTGTTCTGTTAATTCTGTTTCCAGGTTATACAGTCTTACAAGAATACATGTAGAGTTCTTATCAGTTCATATCGGGAGGCACATGACATTGATAAGCTTCATAATTAATAATAATAATTTTGATCTCTTGGGTAAGGTGATGGTATCAGTTTTCTCCCCTGTAAAGTTAGTATTTTCCCCCTTTGTCATTAATAAGTATTTTTTAAGTAGCTTCATCTTAAACAATTTCAGACTTTAAAGTTGCTACTATCTTTTTTCTTTTGTTTCTGTTGTCTTGATTCTCTCCTAGCCCTTTCTTTGTAGTCCCCCTCCTTAGTATTTAGTTATTTCATCTTGCTCTTTTATCTTTTTTCCCCTCCCAAGAGATAGGGGTCTGTGTTGTCCAGGCTGGTCTCAAACTCCTGGCCTCAAATGATCCTTCCACCTCAGACTCCCAAGTAGCTGCATTACAGGCATGAGCCAATTACAGGCATGAGCATTACAGGCATGGCTCATCTTGCTTTTTTAGAAAGATTTATTTGTTATGGGTGCTGGGCATTATGAAGAGAAAATTATAAAGATTCTGGCTGAGGTTATTTCCCTCCAGAGACTGTTATGTTTTCTTCTAGCCGACAGATAGCATACCAACTGATTATCTTGACCCTGTTCGTATTGGCCGTATGCTTCTTTAGGGCTGAACTATTTAAATTTTACCTTTATGACTAGGGTGAGGTCCTTACTCCTGAAATATGGCCCTCTGGCCGTATTTCAGTGGTGTGTGTGCTAATGCCCTTCCATTTTGCCGCTGCAGAACTGCCTAGTGTCACACAGCTGCTGAAATCACTGCTCAGCTCTTTAATTACCACTTGCTTTCCTGATAGATTTTTTGGATCTTGCCTTGTGCATGCCAGCCATATGACATTTGAAAGAAATTTGTTCACAGACTCTTTGACTCTTCTGTGGCTCCTTCTTTTTGGGGATTGTGTCCTTGCTTCTTTGGCAGCCCCATACTCTAAACTCTTGTCTTCTCCCCTCAATAAGACCACTTCTTTCTGCTTGGGTTCTGTCCCCCTTGTCCACTATGTAGTGATTTGAAAAATGCCCTTAGGGAAAAAGCCAAGTGATTATGGACTCATCCCCAATGTTTTTGTTCTTCTAAGAACTATAGTCCCTTGAACTTTGCTTGTGTTGATGCTCTCTAGTGACTTCAAACAGTTGTTTCATATGTTTAACCCAGCTTTTAAATAGTTGCTTTTGGTAGAATGGTTAGTCTGCTGCAAGGTATTCTGTCATGGTCAGAAGCAAAAATCCTTAATTACTTACTTGTGACCTAATAATGCTTCAGAATACTTGAGCAAATATTAGCAAATCAGTGAATGGGTTCTTTTATCTACTCTTAATACACCCTTGATTTCAATTAATTATTTAACCCTAACTTTTTGTTTGTAGTTTTCGGTGTTACTCTGTTTCCTATAACCTCACAATGTTCATAGTATGAAGTGGATATAAACTAATAATTGATGCTTCTGGTTTCATATCTACTGAATACACTGGAAAAAGGTATGCATGCTGACATTTTACATTTTACAAATTCAGTTTCTCATATAAACATTCTTCGTTGTGCGTAATGCGTTTTGTATTTTCAGTATTTTGTTTGTACATTGGCCCATGTCCTTCTGCCTCAGTGTCAGTGTTAATTAAAGTTTATTGGTAAAAGAATACCATTAGATGTTCCCTACCGCAGTCTTATGCCTATGAGACACCAGGGCAGAAGCAGCAGTCAGTAAGCTATGAAATACTGTTTTGTTTTTCCCAAAGGTCTTAACTGCAGAGGAATTGAATGCTGCTCAGACATCCGTCGCATATGGCTGTATCAAATATGCTGACCTTTCCCATAACCGGTTGAATGACTACGTCTTCTCCTTTGACAAAATGCTAGATGACAAAGGAAATACAGCTGCTTACTTGTTGTATGCCTTCACTAGAATCAGGTAATTGTGGGTAGGCATTGTTTTATTGTGAATCAAATGAAAACATATTTAGTTACTCAAAAATATTTTCTTTTTTTTTTTTGAAATGAGACGAGGTCTTGGGCTCAAATGATCCACCCACCTCAGCCTCCTGAGTAGCTGTGATTACTGACATACCACCATTACACCTGACTTCTAGTGTTTTGTTTGTTTGTTTTTGAGACAGAGTCTCACTCTGTTGCCCAAGCTGGAGTGCAGTGGTGCGATCTCGGCTCACTGCAACCTCCACCTCCTGGGTTCAAGTGATACTCCTGCCTCAGCCTCCCCAGTAGGAGGGATTACAGGCACTCACCACCATGCCCAGCTAAATTTTGTATTTTTGGTAGAGACAGGGTTTCACCATGTTGGCCAGGCAGGTCTGGAACTCCAGACCTCAAGTGATTCACCCGCCTCGGCCTCCCGAAGTGCTGGGATTACAGGCATGAGCCATCATGCTCAGCCTAAAGTGGTTTTTTCAGATTTATTTTTCTGCCTACAAGCATCTTTGGAAATACGTGCTCTTTTAGTGTTGCAAGTTATCCCAGAATCCCTAAACCTGGCCTTAACTGCACTTTCCGATACTCTTCTAGATGCTCTATGTTTAAATACCTAGAAAGTGTCAGCTGATCCCCTAAAAGAATTATATTTCCATTTTCAGTATTATGAAATGCTTTAGATCAGGTTATTAGTTTTGCCTAATAGTATGTCATATAATAAAATACTTCATTTTATAGGAACTTCTTTTTAATCAGTGATAATTTCTGATTTACGTGAATCACTTCTTAGTACATATTTTCGAGTGGAGAATGAGTCTGCCTAAAAAAGGGAGCAGTGGTGATTGCCTGATGATTTTATTTTATTTTTTTAAGGTCTATTGCACGTCTGGCCAATATTGATGAAGAAATGCTCCAAAAAGCTGCTCGAGAAACCAAGATTCTTTTGGATCATGAGAAGGAATGGAAACTAGGCCGGTGCATTTTACGGTTCCCTGAGATTCTGCAAAAGATTTTAGATGACTTATTTCTCCACACTCTCTGTGATTATATATATGAGCTGGCAACTACTTTCACAGAGTTCTATGATAGCTGCTACTGTGTGGAGAAAGATAGACAGACTGGTGAGTGTCTTTCTTTTTTTTTTTTTGTGAGAGACACGGATCTTGGGCTGGAGTACAGTGGTGAAATCATAGGTCGCTGAAGCCTGAAACTTCTGGCCTCAAGTGATTCTCCCACTTGAGCCTCCCGAATAGCTGGACTTATACATGTGTGAGCCACTGCACCCAGGTCCAAGTGTCTCATTTAGTAGTCGTATTAGGGATGGGGTGCCATTAAAGCATTTGAATTGTATGGGAGTGGTTTGCAGATTTATTTTATTCATGGAAACTTCCACTTTTTCCCTAGCAGTTGCACAGTGAACCATATCATATATAAAAGACAAAATGTGAAGTAGCACTTTCAACCAGAAATGGAACTCTGCCCAATTAGTCTACTTTTCTACAATTAGGCACATGAAATGGAACCTTAGGACTCCAAAGAAAACAAATGGAAGATGACTGAGAGTAGGACTTTTCCAACAAACACAATGTGTTTGTGGGTCCCAGAAGGAATCTTTGGGTGTTTTTGATAATGGAAACTTCTTGGAAAACAATTGTTATCTTTTCTTACCTTAGGCTCTCTGCCCTCTGTCATATTACATAGTTAATGAAGTAGCCAGAATTAATGTATTACGAGGCAAGTAGGCATTTGTTAAAGTCATGCCTGAGGACTGAAACTTTATTAGGGAAAAAAATCACCACTGTGATAATGAGGTTTATAGTTATTTCAGACCATGAGGACCAGGACAATTTTTTAAAAGAAAGGTAAAATTTACTGTTCTCATCCTTGCATACCTTATATCTCTTAATAGTTAAAAACATATTTCTTAACAGAAATGCCTTTATTTTTTAAATTGTCTGTCTTCATAATTTAAGGTAAAGAAGATTCTACTTAAAACCCAAAAACATCTGTGGTTTGGGCTATGCACTTCTAACTAAAATTTGCAAGTAACATAGATTCTTTAATAAATGATTTTCAAAAAGGAAAACAAGTTAATTAACAACTTTTTTCTGTCTTTTCAGGAAAAATATTGAAGGTGAACATGTGGCGTATGCTGCTATGTGAAGCAGTAGCTGCTGTCATGGCCAAGGGGTTTGATATCCTGGGAATAAAACCTGTCCAAAGGATGTAATCCTTCATAGGTTTGAACACTGTGTGTTTTTACCAAAGTGGCCATTGGCACTGTTTGCTTTTTTACAATCATGTGGACACAAGCATAAGTAAAGAAAATTTGTCAACTAGGCAAAATGTGGTTCTTTAACAGCTAGAATTCTAAAAAGAAAAAAAGCACTTCCACAAATATGCTTCTGTCTTGCTGAGCATTAAACCAAAATGACTTAGTGGGGGCCATGAAATAACAGGATTTGTGCACCACAGTGAGAATGTATTGACGTTGCAGGAATGTGTTTTATTAATTTTAGTTAGATAAGGAATCCCATTTGTTGACCCTGAAAAGGCCGCAAGAATTTATGCCTCTTCATTGTCCCATTCATGTCTCATTTCATTGTTCTGTGAGAGGTACTTACCCTGTTTTACAAGTAACAAAACTTGAGACTGCACAGAGATAAGTAACTTGCCCTGGAATCCTCAGGAACAAAATTAAGATTCACACCCGTGCATGTTTCAAATCCCAAATTCAGGCTATTTCCCCTCTTTTAAGAAAAGATGACATTGGCAATATAACAGACTTGGGTTTGGGGGAAGGGGGCAAGGAAATGTAGACTGGCAATTTTCCTGTAGCTCAAGATGAACTCTTAACATCTCATTGGCCAGATGCCAATCTCAGTTGCAAAGTTAGGTAGAAACCTAGAGTGAGTGTCCAAGCTAAGAAGAGGGTTGCTGTGATTTCCTTAGAACAGTCATGATTCATTCCCTGGGCAGGGCGTATCGTCTCATTTCATGAAATTGGAATCTTTGTAGCAGCACAGAATATGGAGATTGGCAGTGGCAGCGAGAGGTTTTGGGGTACAGCTGAGCACACTGATTATTGAGTCAGCAGTTAATGGAATCTGCCAACACAAATTAAAACTGAAATGAGATTCCATGTAAAGCCAACACAATAGAAAAATGAATGCTTAGGCCGGGCGCGATGGCTCAAACCTGTAATCCCAGCACTTTGGGAGGCCGAGGCGTGAGGATCATGAGGTCCGGAGATCGAGACCATCCTGGCTAACACGTTGAAACCCCGTCTCCACTAAAAATACAAAAAAAATTAGCCGGGCGTGTTGGCGGGCGCCTGTAGTCTCAGCTACTCGGGAGGCTGAGGCAGGAGAATGGCGTGAACCCCAGGAGGCGGAGCTTGCAGTGAGCTGAGATCGCGCCACTGCACTCCAGCCTGGGGGACGGAGCAAGACTCCGTCTCAAAAAAAAAAAAAAAAAAGAATGCTTAATGAGCATGAATTGTGTCATACCATGCTGTTTCTAAAAGTCTCCAAGCTTAGAGGAACGTTAGAGAGGATCTTAATGAGATATAATAATAGCTTCCATTCACAGACTGGTATGTATAAGCCTTAGATTGCTGCTCCCTCCAGCAAACATGGGGAGGCTAAGCAGTTTCCTCTCACTCTACTAACTGCAAAGACAGTTCACCTAGACTATTGAGCCCTTGGGTCAGAAGACTCAGGAGACTTTAGGAATTAAAAACAAGATTCAGCCGGGCATGGTGGCTCACACCTGTAATCCCAGCACTTTGGGAGGCCGAGGTGGGCAGATCACCTGAGGTTGGGAGTTCGAGACCAGCCTGACCAACATAGGGAAACCCTGTCTCTACTAAAAACAAAAAATAGCCGGATGTAGTGGCGGGTGCCTGTAATCCTAGCCACTCGGGAGGCTGAGGCAGGAGAATTGCTTGAACCCAGGAGTCGGAGGTTGTGGTGAGCTGAGATCGCACCATTGCTCTCCAGCCTGGGAGACAAAGCAAGACTCCGTCAAAAAAAAAACAAAACAGAAAAACAGGATTCAGTGAGGTGGAGGAGAAAATAATGAAAGGCTGCAGGAGTATGTTAAATTAACCAAAGGTCATGATAAGTTCATATACTGGAACTTCATCATCTCAGATACCCCAGGCCATAACTATATCTTTAAAACACTGTCTTACCATAATTTATCGATATATAAATACCATTTAATGGTACAGATAATATCAGAAACCTTTCCTTAGGAATAGTATAGTTCTGATTCTCCTGTTTTTGTTTATACAGGCGAGGTCTGTTTTCCAGGCTGGAGGGCAATGGTGCCATCATAGTTCACTGTAACTTTTTTTTTTTCTTTGAGACAGAGTCTCACTCTGTCACCTAGGCTGGAGTGCAGTGGTGCGATCTCGGCTCACTGCAACCTCCGTCTCCCGGGTTCAAACGATTCTCATGCCTCAGCCTCTCAAGTAGCTGGGACTACAGGTATGCACCACCATACCCTGCTAATTTTTTGTATTTGTAGTAGAGACAGGGTTTCACCATGTTGGCCAGGCTGGTCTCGAACTCCTGACCTCCGGGTTATCTGCCCGGCTCAGCCTCCCAAAGTGCTGGGATTACAGGTGTGAGCCACTGTGCCTGGCCATTCACTGTAACCTTGAACTCATGGACTCAAGTGATCCTCCTGCCTCAGTCTCTGTAGTAGCTATGACTATGGTTGTGCTGATTAGCCTGTTTTTAATGTGCTAGCCTTTGAAAAAACAAAGCCAGTTTGACTTCAGATAATCCTTAATCTCATGTCAGTCTATGGGCCTTTGTGACCCTCAAACTTGCCTTCATTTGACCTCTTAAAAAAAGTCAAAATAATTGTTCTATTGGTTAATAGACAAAACACGATTTTTGCCAGGCACGGTGGCTCACGCCTGTAATCCCAACACTTTGGGAGGCTGAGGCAGGCGGATCACGAGGTCAAGAGATCAAGACCATCCTGGCCAACGTGATGAAACCGCGTCTCTACTAAAAATACAAAAATTAGCTGGGCATGGTGGTGCACACCTGTAGTCCCAGCCACTTGGGTGGCTGAGGCAGAAGAATCGCTTGCTTGAACCCAGGAGACAGAGGTTGCAGTGAGCCGAGACAGCAACACTGCACTCCAGCCTGGGAGACAGAGCAAGACTCCGTCTCAAAAAAAAGAAAAAAACACGATTTTCAGATGTTCACTCATTTATCCTAACATTGGATGAACTTTCTGTGACCTCAAGCTTATTTACTGCATTCTAGGAAATTACAGTACTATATATCAATAGCTCTAAATACTATAGATTGCAAGATACTATTGTTTTGCACTACTAAAAAGTTCTGACAAACTTTTAAAGTGATAGAACTTTCGTAAGTTAGAATTTTCATACTGCAAAGAGTCTTTTAGACTTTCATTTGTATCATGTATCACTTATGTATAAACTTAGCAAAGGAAAATACAACTGAACTAAATTGGTTAAAATACTCCTAAAACTTCAGAGTCCCACTCTTTTGAGACACTTTTTGATGCAGTCATTAACATCTGTCTTTTCTAGACAATATCCTCTATGCTACCAAAAACATTGATGATGCAGCGTTTTGATGTTCCACTATAGTTCCCAGGATTATTATCTGAGTCCTGATACTCATGTGAAGGCATTGATGACTATGTCACAACCATCATCTGACTAATAATGACTGTGAGATGCATCGCAATTTCAGAAATGTTAAAATGTACATCCCAAAATTGATTAAACACAACAGTGTGAGGAATGAGGAAAATTAAGTTGGTCAGAAAACGTTTGACTTGGTATGGTCCAGTGTCTCCACATGAATATAAATTCTCCTCATTGCATTCTTTAATTTACAGGGACCTGTTTGCTGAGCTAAGATCTATTACCTAGGTCTCTACTCAGCGCTTTTCCAAACACAGGGCTGCCTGAAGCCTTCCGTCATCCAAAGATAATCTGGTTTGCTGGAATTCAGTTACTCTCCCCAATCCCACCCCCAACTGAGAATTCTAGTGCCAGTCCTACCTTCCACTGGCACTTCACAGGGCCAGTGGAATGACATTTAAAGTGCCAAAAGGGGTGAAAACTGTCAATCAAGACCTCTATATTCAGCAAAGCTATTCTTCAGAAAGGAAGATGGTATTAAGACGTTTCCCAATAAACAAAAAGTTTGTCACTAGAAGACCATCGTTACAAGAAATGCTAAATGTTGAAATGTGAGGACCCTAGACTAACAAAATCACACAACACCAGTAAAGGTAAGTATATAGTACAAAATATATTTTAAAAGTGTAAAAGATTATAAAATCAAGTATGTAGAAGTATAAAAATCAACAGTAATGCATTTTTTGTTTTTAACTTTTTTCTTAAAAGGCAACTGTGAAGATGTGTGTGGTGGCATATTCCCTGTAGTACCAGCTGTTCAGAGACTGAGTTGGGAAGACTGCTTGAGTCCAGGAGTTTGAGGCTGTAGTGTGCTATGGTCACCTCTATGAATAACCACTGCACTCCAGCCTGGGCAACATAATGAGACTTCATCTCTAAAAACTTAAAATTTTTAAAAATAAAAAGGACAACTGAGTAAAGCTAACTATAAATCTATGTTGATGGACATACAATGTATAAAGATGTAATTTATGACAAAAACTAGAAAAGGGAATAGGAGACCACTATATAGGAGCAAAGATTTTGTATACTACTGAAATTAAGTTGATATTAATCTGAATTTGATATGTTTAAATTAAGATGTTATAAATTAACCCCTGGGGCAACCACCAAGAAAATAACTCCAAAATATATAGTAAGAGAAATGACAAGGTAATTAAAATAGTACACTGAAATGAAAAAAACCTATTTAACATGTTGAAGGCAGAAAGAAGAAAATGATAAAGATTACAGTGGACATGAATGAATGAGAGAATAGAAAAACAATCGAGAAAATGAATTAAACCAAAAGTTGGTTTCTTAAGATCAGCAAAATTGACAAACCTTGATAGCTAGACTCGAAAGAAAAAGATAAGATTCAAATTATTAAAATCAGGCATGAGAGTAGAGATACTACTATTGACCTTACAAAATAAAAAGAATAGAGAATACAGTTGTATGTTTAAAAAAATAGACCATTTAAATGAGCAAATTCCTAGAAAAACACAAACTACCCAAACTGTCCCAAAATCTGAATAGACCTATGTAGCAAACAGATTGAATCAATAGTCAAAAAATTTCCAACAAAGAAAAGCCAAGGACTAGATGGCTTTTCTAGTGAGTTCTACCAAATCTTTAAAGAAGACAACACCAGTCTTTCTCAAACTTCGAAAAAAGGAGGATTGCTTTTTAACTGATTCTATAAGGATATTATTACCCCAATATTCAAACCAAAAGCATCATAAAATAAGAAAACTTCAGATCAATTATCACGTAGATACAAAAAACTCTCAATAGTAGCAAATTGAATTCTGCAAAATACTAAGCACTATACATATGACCAAGTGGGATTTATCTGAGAAATGTAAAGGTGATTCATCATATGAAGTAAAATCGCAGGGTGGCACAGTGGCTCACGCCTGTAATCCCAGCACTTTGGGCAGCAGAGGCAGGTGGACTGATTGAGGTCAGGAGTTTGAAACCAGCCTGGCCAATGTGGTGAAATCCCATGTCAACAAAGAAATGCAAAAATTGGCCAGGCGCAGTGGCTCATGCCTGTAATCCCAGCACTTTGGGAGGCTGAGGCAGGCGGATCACGAGGTCAGGAGATCAAGACCACGGTGAAACCCCGTCTCTACTAAAAATACAAAAAATTAGCCAGGCGCGATGGGGGGCGCCTGTAGTCCCAGCTGCTGGGGAGGCTGAGGCAAAAGAATGGCGTGAACCCGGGAGGCAGAGCTTGCAGTGAGCCGAGATCGCGCCACTGCACTCCAGCCGGGGCGACAGAGTGAGGCTCTGTCTCAAAAAAAAAAAAAAGCAAAAATTAGCAGGGCGTGGTGGTGTGCACCTGTAATCCCAGCTATTGGGGTGGCTGACGCATGAGAATTGCTTGAACCTGGGAAGCAGAGATTGCGGTGAGCTGAGCCTGAGCCACTGCACTCTAGCCTGGGAAACAAAGCATGACCCTGTCTCATAAACACAAGATCACAGTAATACATCATATTAATAAACTGAAGAGGGAAATAAATACCCCACGTGAACATCTCAATAGATCAGAAACAAAGTTGTCCACTCTTGCCACATCTACCTATTCAAGATGCCTGTAGTCCCAGCTACTCTGGAGGCTAAGGTGGGAGGATCGCTTGAGCCTGGGAGGCAGAGGTCACAGTGAGCCCTGATCATGCCGGTGCACCTTTGGAAACCAGACCTTTGGAAAGCCTGGCTCCACCGCCGATTTCCACCAACTCCCCCTCCCTTTTGCCATTTCACCACCACAACCAACATGCATTCCTTCCTGATAAGAGGCCACCCACCACTGAATG